>NC_057811.1:423441293-423463633 GCF_018294505.1 Triticum aestivum | reverse complement strand
TCTTGATCAACACATCGTGATGACCGGACTAAATAATATATGGGCCGAGCAGAACATGCTTACCTTGACTTCTAGGAGCACACCGGCCTTATGGTTGTCGAGGTGGTTGAATATGCTTGACGAGGAGAAATCATGCCGAGGATAGGCCCAATTGCATGGGACCGACCATGGTGGGGATGCTGAGGTCATTGTTGAGGCTTTGTCCCGGGGAAATTCATGAAAATTGTCGCCTTGAGAGGAATCCAAGTCAAATCAAGAGGGATGTTTATGATGCCACCTAGACGAGATCAATGTGCACGGTTTGCGCCTGTTGTTGCTCCCGAATTTGTGTCCATTATGCATATAGGGGTATACCTAGTCAAAAATGATGGGAAGGAGGCGATACAAGGATCCCTCTAATGGAACTCTGACGAGGTTGAGACTATGCGAGACACAATGTTGTGCCCAGATTTAGGGCCAGTTTTTTTCGGCGGCTTAAAAAATAAGCTGCCTCTCCCCAGCTTAAAAAATAAGCCGTCCCATAAATTTATTAAGATTTTCAAATTAGTTATCCCATCACTAGTTTAGAAGCCTCAACGAATAAGAGAGACGGCTTATGAGAAAAGCTGAGGAGTAGGCAGCTTATTTTTTAAGCCGCCAAAAGAAATGACCCTTAGACTCCCCCAGGTAAAAGCCCTACGTCATGCCGAGTTTCTTACGCGCCCCGCAATAAAAAATCACCAACATTCGGCATTGTTGCATCAATATAGTACACACGGCCAACAACGTACCTATGTATGTGTGAGTTGATTAGTAGATAATACAATATCACATTGTTAGGAAGGGCCCACTAAAACACTGTATTATAAAAGGAAAACACACCTCATCATCTCCCACACACGCCAAAACAAATAACATTTTTGTTATGGAATTCAACAACACCAACAGCGCAAAGAAGCGCGCCCCAACCCTTCTCGTACAATGTGAACATGGATGAAGAAAAATCTAGCTATAAATATAGACGAAAACATATTCCTCGTTTCTTCTCAAGGAGAAAAAACACTTTATGTAAAGACATGCAATTTGTTTTTGGCAAAAAACTTCCGGTCTATTTATCTTCAATCATGACAACACGACAAACACCAGAAAATAATAAAAATAGTAAAGACATGCAATTATCCACCCAAATAATCAACAACAAGATCTCTTCTTCACCGAAGGGAGTTTGTTATTGATTATTTGGGTGGATAATCGATTATTTGTCAAAAATTTCAAAGGTCAAGTAACGTCTCAACAATTTCTCCCGCCCATGGCCTCCATCACCAGAAACCCGTAAACCCGTTCGCATGGCGTAAACCAAGCCCGTTGGCGCATTCCCGGTGACCATGCGGAAGAGCGAAGATTAAAATCCTAGCATTATCTCGTCTTCCCCCGCCTCTTGCGGCCGAATCACCCGTTCACCACACCCTCCCGCCATGCACTGCCTCGCCCCCCACTTCCTGCTCCTCCTCCCGCTCCCCACCGCGCCCCGCCACGCGCCACCCCAGACCCCACCGCCCGCTCTCCTCCTGCCCTGCCGCCCAGCCCAAGCCCACGCCCACGCCCACGCCCACGCCGCCCCGCTCCACCGCCCCTCCGCGCGCTCCCCCTCCCGCGCCGCCGCGCCGGTGTCCGACGAGGACGACGACGAGGAGGCCGACGAGGAGGAGGAGGATGACGACGAGCTAGACATCCGCGACGCGGACTACGACGAGGACGACGATGCGGAGGGCGACGAGGAGCTGGAAGAGGAGAGCGGCGGCGAGGACGAGGAAGCGGGGGATGTGGCGGCGGAGGATTCGCGGCAGGAGACCGCGGAGCGGAGGCAGCGGTCGGAGCAGTACAAGTCGCAGCAGGTGGCCAAGCTCGTCGCCGAGGTGCGGGAGTTCGGCGACGATATCATCGACTACAATGAGCTCGCTGGGATCTACGACTTCCCCATCGACAAGTTTCAGGTACCTGACTCGCGCGGACGAGCTAATTCTGGTTCTACTCAGTGAAGCTGTATGTGCTTTGGTGGGAGTTTATCGATTTTGGAGTACCGAAATGGTTGGCGTTTGGAGCTCTAGCAGTGCCAGCATCTTTAAGTTTCATCTAGTTTGTCTAATCCATCCATCCATCTACTTACTAATAAAAGGGCGACAGTTGATTTAAATCCTCTTAAAAAGAGGTCAGTATGCGAAAAAATTATTTAAAGCATCTAACCCTTAATTTTTGTGGACCCCAATTTGAAGGGCCAGATACATAATAATTTGGGAAACATCTAGCGTTGAATTAGTTGAACCTGAATTTTAAAAACTTACACTCGATGGCTGGCCTAGAAACGCAGTGATCAGAAAAAGGGAAATAAAAAAGAGGTGGTAGCACTGCTTATAACTCAATCCGCTCGTTCACATAACGGGACAGATATCTCAAAATAAAGAAATCATGATAATTAAACATATGATGAGATATTGCAGCTGTATTTTGTTTGCAAATATAATTTTCAGAAATCAACTCGCAAAGAAAGTTTTGTATCGATACTGTAACACAGTAAACCATGCAATTGTGCGGGCCAATCTGCTAGTTAGATACATGCGTTTACACGGGGGACATCTCTTGTGTTGTCTATTGCAATACACTTCCTAACTTTTGGCATCGTGGAGCTGACAAATAATATCATGTTCTCGTTATGCAAAAAAACTTAGTTGCCTGACCAGTAAATGACTGTGATAAGCACTGAGTTCTTGCTTTTGTACCGTGTTTTTTTGTGGTAGATATCTTCCAGTAATTTGTGCTATAGGATGATGTTGGAGATATTCTCTTCTTAGGGAGCTTACTAAGATGGGATCATCTTGGATGGTTCATATAGTCACACTGCAATTATATCATCAATTTACCTTAAGATGGGGCCATCTTGTCTGGTTCATATTAAGCACTGCAATTTATATCATCTATTTTATTTATTTCAGATGGCATTGTTAGTTGATGAGCTGCTTTCAACTTGTTTTGCGTAATGAGCAGCACTAAGGTTGTCATGTCTTGATAAAAAGCTAGCTTACTTGTGTTGAAATTGTAATGTTGAGTCTACTTCAAGCTAACTGGCTGAAATAGTTAGGGGGTAAAATTATTGCTTTGGTTTTCTGCAAACAAATCCACCTCTTCCCCTTTGGCAATAGTAAAAAGTTTTAAAGCTTGATGCTAATATTATTTTACACACAGAGATGAGACAGTGAACATTCCTTCCTGATTATTCTTTGGAGTGACATAACATGTTTTTTTACACTGTTTCCTATCTTCTTGTAGCGCCTGGCTATACAAGCATTTCTAAGAGGCTCATCCGTAGTAGTTTCTGCACCTACAAGTAGCGGGAAGACACTAATCGCAGAAGCTGCAGCTGTGGCAACAGTTGCCAGAGGAAGGCGTCTCTTCTACACGACACCGTTGAAGGCCTTGTCAAATCAGAAGTTCCGCGAGTTCCGGTAAAATGCCACTTTCATGATCCATGCCATTTTTTTTTACAGATTTATGACTAAAACCTGCAAGAACTACCTTTTGTCTTGTGTTAGTTGGGACATGCCTAGAGTTATCATCTTAGTGACATCCTCATGCTCCCAAGTCCTAACTGACAGGGAGCCTTGCAAATTATCAGTTTAGGTGTAAGTTGAAACTCGCGTCAGCTCACTCATCCACATGATTGTCTGGAGAACATTTATGACTGTTGGAAAATTCCATCAGCTCGGCTGTTGGAGTATTTATTAGAGTAGTGCAAGGCTGAGACTGTTATATAATTTTCCTAGATGGTCAGACTCTTGAGTAATGCATTTATTTTGACACATTGCCATTGTACAATAATTTCAGGAATACATTTGGTGATCATAATGTTGGTCTTCTTACAGGAGATTCTGCTATCAATAAAGATGCTCAGATCCTAATAATGACGACAGAGATTCTGCGTAATATGCTGTATCAAAGGTATTTATGCATGAACAAGTATTCATCTGTAGCATACTGTTACTAGTTTAATAATTTTCCACTTCCACCATTGGAAGCAAATATTGCAGATGCATGAAAAAGTATATATATGTTCAGTGTTTCGCATTTGAGAATAGCATAATTTATTTTTTAGCTACTCATGTTTTTGGGGTTGGGGTGCGGGGAGATTAGGCTTTAGCGGTAGTTAATTATTGGTTGTAACTGATGTTGCTTGTCCTGTTTCTGAAAGAATCCCGCCATCTTTTATTTGGACTGCAGTGTTGGTATGTCAGCATCCGATGGTAGATTATTTGAAGTTGATGTCATTGTTTTGGATGAAGTCCATTACTTAAGTGATATCTCACGCGGAACTGTTTGGGAAGAAACAGTATGCTACTTTATTACTCTCTTGTTCGTCTTCATGAGTTTATATTGGTCATTTGACTTACTATTTTCACTACATTCTAGGTGATATATTGTCCAAAGGAAGTCCAGCTTATATGCTTGTCTGCCACTGTTGCAAATCCTGATGAATTAGCTGGCTGGATTGGTCAGGTAACTGTAGCTTTCACTTCTCATATTGTGCTGTATTGATTTTCTATTGCATTGATGATACATGATTAGTGGATTAATCGTATTGTCCCCGCTCCCCATTTTGCAGTAGCATCATAGATGTAATAGTTTTTCCACTTTCTATTGTAATGATTGTATATGAAGCACCAGAAATACTTGCACACTTCGTTGAAAGAAAATACATTCACAAAGCACATGCGGGTATAATTTTTTGGTTTACTGTGATCATTAGATTCTCATGCTTGTGCAAATGCTGCCCACAAATTGTAGTTTTCCTTTATTTCTGGTCTGGCACCACATGATTTTGTACTTGCGAAATCAGTTCTTATGTCTGTCTTTTTGTAGATCCACGGGAAAACGGAGCTGGTGACATCGAGCAAACGCCCCGTTCCACTAACTTGGCACTTCTCGAAGAAATTTGCACTTCTACCACTTCTTGATGGAAAGGGAAAGAAAATGAATAGGTTGTCACCTTGTTCTTGTTGGCACCATAAACTAGCTTACTTTCCAAATCAACATGCATATAAAGAAGTACTCTTAATAACAATATGCAACCAGCTCGTTTTTTTTGTTTTAACCATGTTCACCCCCTTTGATAAATTGGACCATCCCATCAGAATGTGGGCAACTTCCATTGATTGATCTAAATAGTTGCATCATATCTGCCAAAAAGTTAACCATATATTCTTCACTGAAAATTTAACTCTATACCTTCTTCTAGGTGCATGCGCGCGCGTGCACGCCTGATTACCAATTGTCCAGTAGTCAAGTCAGCAGTTTACTAAACGGTTACCAAGATTAGTCAGGTACAAGACGTATAAAGGGTACTTTAATGTCTATTAGTAATCATTTAGTCATGGAGCCCAAAACATATTAACCCCATGATCACCTGGGGATAACATAGCTGCACTTTAAGGCAGCTTAAATGGAAACAGGTGTGCGCTAAGTACAGTATGTTCAGCTGCTAAATAAGAGGGTTTATCTGAACCTAGCAGGGCCTACTTAGGTCTGCCTTGCTTTACACCGTTAGCTATGTCCATGCGGGTTAATATTTTTTGGATTATCAGAAGTGTTCCTGGAAATGTACTTAGCTGTTTATCTACTTTCTATCATATACTTTATACCCTTGTTTGTGAAGGGTCAAATGCCTGCAAATAAAGAAAACAAGTATTTGCTTACTTACCACTGTCTTGGATGCTGATTCTGACAAGGTTTGCTTTGATAGTCATGACCAATCTTTTTTCATATTTTGTTATTACTGGTAGTATGAAAACCAAACGTCGTTCGGTGGGCTAGAGGCGGGCGAGCTCCCAGCCTACCCTTGTTCGAGGCCTAACCTGTTACTCCCTCCGTTCCTAAATATAAGACCTTTTAGAGATTGTACTATGGACTACATACAGATGTATATAGACATATTTTAGAGTATAGATTCACCCATTTTGCTCTGTATGTAGTCCATAGTGGAATCTCTAAAAGGTCTTATATTTAGGAACGGAGGGAGTACTAAACATGCCGCCAGCGCTAGAGCCTGTTGGTCGAGTTTTGTTTTATTGGAAGTATCAAGGGCATACATGATTTCTTCAAAGTCCATCTGGTTGCTTATGTTGTATACTTATTCATTCCTTATGAAAATCGATAATTGTTTGACATCCATACACATTAACTGGTTATGCTACCTTTGTGGTTTATATGACACTGGATGGCATTTTAAGAAACATTGTAGGATATCTCTTGTGCATTCCAGTATTGCCTCATGCGCATTATTTATGTTTGTACCAAAGCTAAGTCATGTATTTATCATTTTTGTTCTATCCATACAGGAAGTTGAGAATGTCTCATGTCCAGAACATATCTTCTCCAAAAAGTGAATTCTATTACGTGAAAGGGAAGAGGAAGGTTAGAACAAATAAAAATGAGCAAGGTAATAGAAGCCCATTGGACATATCAAAACAGGTTCAATTGTCCAAGCACGAGGTCACCAATATGCGCCGTTCCCAGGCATGGACTAGACTCACTTTTATGACATGCATTTTGGCATAATGACTTTAAACTGCTCATGTTTTTTTTTGTGAAACCATGTCAGATTAAAGTGTGCTATGACTAATGGGTGTCATTTCTTGATTACATCACTATGCAGGTTCCACTAATACGTGAGACTTTGTCACAGCTTTGGGAAAATGACATGCTTCCAGCTATTTGGTTTATCTTTAGTAGAAGAGGATGTGATGCAGCCGTTGAATATATTGAGGATTGTAGACTTCTGCATGATTGTGAGGCTAGTGAAGTTGAACTGGAACTTAGGAGGTTCAGGATGCAATATCCTGATGCTGTCCGGGAAAATGCTGTGAAAGGACTCTTGCGAGGAGTTGCTGCCCATCATGCTGGTTGCTTGCCACTGTGGAAGTCCTTTATTGAAGAACTGTTTCAGCGTGGCCTTGTTAAAGTAGTCTTTGCAACAGAAACCCTTGCTGCTGGGATCAACATGCCTGCTAGGACAGCTGTGATTTCTTCTCTCAGCAAAAGAATTGATGCTGGGCGCCAGCTCTTAACCCCAAATAACCTATTCCAGATGGCAGGTCGTGCTGGAAGGAGAGGGATCGACACAGTTGGGCATTCTGTTCTTGTTCAGACTACTAATGAAGGGCCTGAAGAATGTTGTGATGTTATCTTCGCTGGACTTGAGCCACTTGTTTCACAATTTACTGCATCATACGGGATGGTTTTGAATCTCCTTGCTGTATGTATCTTGCTGTAATATATCTGTATATTTTCTTGTTTTCTTGTATTCCTTGTCTGATGGGTTGGAATGTGTTGTCCAGGGTTCGAAAGTTACTCATAAGCAGAAAGAATCAGGTGATGTTAAGGCTAAACGTTCTGGAAGAACATTGGAAGAAGCTCGGAAGTTAGTGGAGCAAAGCTTTGGGAATTATGTTGGGAGCAATGTAATGGTTGCTGCTAAAGAAGAGCTTGAGAGAATTCAGAAAGACATACAACACCTCTCTTCAGAAATTACAGATGAATTCATTGACAGGAAATGCAGGAAGGAATTATCCGAGGAAGACTATGCTGAGATTTCTCTGCTACAAAACAAATTAAAGGTAATGTTCATTGCTTGGTCTGGTTTATGTATAGTAATTCAGTAACATGGAAATCCATCTAACGTATCTGATATTCTTACAGTTCCACTTATAAATGCTCAATTATTTGTGTCAATGTATTAATGACACCGGGCTGCCCTTTTTCTATTAATGACAGATAAACATGATCTCCGTCGATTTTTTGGGCTGACCCACTACCATGTTTCTTTAAGAATTTGATATAGTGCATGTAGCTCTTCTTTGTATCATTACTTCATTTCATGTTTACAAAAATAATTATACGCCTTCACAGTTTACGGCATATTAGGAAACACTTTAAAATCAAGACGGTCTTAAGTATACATGTGCCCCGTTTTGTTTTGAGCAGTCCTCTTGTTTCAGTCTGTCTATCGACTTCTATTTCTTTCAGGGCTTAGTTTAGGATTAGGTTGGTGGTCTTTTGCCGGGCAATTCATCCCATTGGCAACTGAGGAGTATTTTTTGTCTTGTTTACAACAAACCAAAACGACACACTGAAACCCTTTTTATCTTAATGCAAACATGTGAAGCCATCCTTCGTGCTCTAGAAAACCTCCACCATGTGGGCACTTGAATTTACCTAGCATGCTAATATTGACACATGGCTTTGCCTATAAATGTTAAAATTTAAAACCTAAAATGATCCATCAACTTCAAAACCCTGTCGCTTTTAACTCATGGACACTTCCAAGAATTCGAGTAGAAGGTATTACATAATTAAAGTTTTTTTTTTCATAACTTGTTGACCAAGGTACTGCTTATGATGTATTATTAGACCTTATTTGTTCTATGCGCTTGTTCCTCAGGAAGAGAAGAAGATACGAAATGAACTGAAAAAGAGGATGGAACTAGAGAGAATGGCTGCATGGAAAACTCAATTAGAAGAGTTTGAAAGTGGTCACCTCCCTTTCATGTGCTTGCAGTATAAAGATAAAGATTCAGTTCACCACACGATTCCTGCTGTTTTTATTGGAAGCCTCAGCTCGTTTGATGATCAAAAGATTGCCAGCATGGTGAGTGCATAAATTTCATATTGCATGAGAGTTGTAGAGGGAAAAGCTACATGGTTTTACTTCTGGGATTGTTTACATCTCTTATTGTGCACATTCTTGTCAAATGACAAGCATTAATTATCGGATACTGCAAACATGGAAGTTCTGAACCGCAGTAGTTTACATCCTTTGCTGTTTGTATATCTAAATTTTTGTGAGACATGCCCCAAGATATGAATTGTTGAAGTTTTTCTCTACCGCTTTGTCTTTGTGATTACTGTCCTAGTGTCCTCCTCGTGTGTTCTTATGAAAATAACTATTGCAGCTGGAAGATGATTCTATTGGTCCAGGCAAGCAGGAAGTTGATAGCGAGGGACAACATTTTTGCCCATCATACTATGTTGCTTTGAGTTCAGATAATTCATGGTATCTATTCACAGAAAAATGGATAAAAACTGTTTACCAGACAGGTCTACCTGCTGTTCCTTCAGTGGAGGGTGGGCCACTCCCTAGAGAAACCCTGAAGCAGCTCCTTTTGCGTGAAGACATGATCTGGGATAAAATCGCAAAATCAGAACATGGTTTTTTGTTATGCATGGATGGATCCCTAGACACATGGTCATGGAGTCTAAATGTTCCTGTGCTTAATAGCCTCTCAGAAGATGATAAGGTTTATACTTACTCCTTGGCTTTCCCAATATTTCTTGCTTTTATTGTAAATTAGAGTTATCTGTTACTACCTCTGATCCATAATAAGTGTCGCAGTTTTGAACTAAAGTTTTGAACTGGGGTTAGTTCAAAACTGCGACACTTATTTTGGATCGGAGAGAGTAGTATCTTTAAAAGATATTGATTTCTCACAAGATTCACTAAGTGTTCATTTCTCCCATCTGTGTCTTGTAATAAGTTGTTTAATCATAGTGGTCGGACCATAGGACTGTAGGAGTATTATACCGTAGTACTGACAGTTCTTTTCATCTGTGTCTTCTAATAGGTTGGTCAATCATGTCGTCAGACCAGTAATACACTGTTCTACTGAGTACTGACAGTTCCTTCTAATGTCGATAGATAACCAACGTAACATGCACATCCTCATTTCATATATTATCATTTAATGCTATTCAGATCGTGTCTGGTACGAAGTTATGAATTATCATTTGCAACTTGCAGTTCTGTTGACGTTTTGGCATTGAACTAGCAACTTGCAGTTCTGTTGACGTTTTGGCATTGAACTTGCAACTTGCAGTTCTGTTGGCATTGAACATTTTTTTTTGTTACTCTTTCTTCACAGGTGGAACGATTCTCCCAGGAACATCAGGCCGCTGTAGAATCTCACAAGCAACAGAGGAGGAAGGTTTCACAATTGAAGAAAACAATCAGAAGTACTAAGGGTTTTAGAGAATTTCAAAAGATCATCGACATGAGAAACTTTACAAAAGAAAAGATTGAGCGTTTGGAAGCTAGATCCCGTCGTTTGACTAGACGCATAATGCAAATTGAACCAACTGGTTGGAAAGAATTTTTGCAGGTAATCATGTATGCTTTTATATGTTTGATGAACCTATCTTTGTTTTTGAAAGGAACACATTGTATTCCATTACATTAGAACATTTGGCATATCGCCAACAACAGCATCGAGTACAAATTCTGGGAAATTACCAAGCCAAGTCTCAGAGCAGTCATTTTCCATGCCTAGACCATGCATAGCTAAAATGTGTGCTGCTACGTTACACTCTCTATTACAATGTTCAAAGCTTACAACAATCAAACCTACACGCATCTGAAATTTTACATCTTGGAATAAGGATCCCAACTTTGATAAATCATACTCCGTACTGGTGATTGCCTGCTTCAGCATCATGGAATCCGTTTCAAAAATTACCTGCTGGCATCCCATTCTGATCGCAATATTTGTAGCATGTTGCAGGGCAAGCGCTTCAGCATGTAGCGGGTCAGATACATGCTTCAGCTTACCCGCACCAGCAGCCAATAAAACTCCTTGATCATTTCTCAACGTGAAACCCCAGCCTCCTATTTTTGATGCCTCGAGGAAAGCCCCATCTATATTAATCTTCAGGTTTCCCTCTGGAGGTGGTTTCCATTTCTGCATTTTCCTGTTGCTCTTCTCTTTTTCTTGAGTCTTATCCTTCATACAGTTAAAAAGATGATATTCAGCAGAAGATGAAACTTCCCCTATGGATCTAATTTGGTCGCCATTATTGGCTTTATTTCTCTCATTCCACCACAGCCACATTAAGAAGCAGACTTTGAGACATTCACCCGGTTCTAGTTTAAAAATTTCCTCAAGAACCTTTTTCGAATCTGGACAATCAAGAAGTTTAATTCTAATGTGTTCTAACATGGATGTTCTCCACAATTCTCTTACTTTTTTCCATTTCAAAAATATATGTCCACCATCTTCATCGAATCTAAAACATACTGGGCATCTAGTATCAATAGGCATACCTTTCCTTTTTAGCTTTGTCCTTAGAGGCAAGCTGTATGTTGCAATTCTCCATAGAAAGTGCCTCACTTTGCTTGGTAGGGGAAGCGCCCATAACTTCTTCCAGTCAAAATCTGAATTCTCTGTTTCTGCATTAGAAGTTGAAGTTAGTCCTGAAGATGATTCTCTTACTACATTATCTACAACAACCCTGTACGCCGACTTTACCGAGAAGAGACCCTTTTTATCATAATGCCAAGCAAGGAAGTCACCTGTTTGTTCTTGAATAGGTATCTGAAGGATGATATTTGCATCCTCTGGCCAAAATGTTTGCTTTATTAGGTCAGCATCCCATTGGTTTGTTATAGGATTTATCAATTCAGAAACCCTTCCTATTAAGTTTCTTCCTTTTGGCGAACTGATCCTCCTCGTACTTCCCCTCGGGATCCATGGGTCCTCCCATACTCGAATGTTTTCTCCATTTCCTACTCGCCAAATGATTCCCTTTTTGAGTAACTGTACCCCTTTGAGAATACTTCGCCATGAATACGAAATACCCTTCATTGGCTTCGCTTCTAGTATTGAACCATCTGGAAAGTATTTAGCAGCAAGAACTTGTGTGCATAATGAGCAAGGATTTTGCAATATCCGCCATGCTTGCCTGGCCAACATGGCCAAGTTAAAGTAGTGCTATCTAATTGAACTATATAGTTGTTGAAAGCACTCTAGTACTTTTTGTATCGTATCATTATATGTATAGAGTACATTGAGTTAGTTGCTTCCACTTCATGCATTAAGTAACTACGCAACTGAACCACATGAGACCGGAAATATATTGAAGTCATTGTAGCATCTCATGTTGCTTCCTATCGTGCCCCCATTCAGCCCCAGCCAGTGCTCCTTGACCACCTTTCATTCTTCCACTACACTATTAAACACTCCCCCTGAACCATCTCATGTGTAATATTTTGTTGAAATATATGCTGTTTCTCTATAAAATGCCATGGTTTGGTGAAGGCATTCAGGATCTTGTGGATAACCAGTATGATTGCACAATCTAAGTTACAGCCTTACGCTTGTCATCGTTAAGTAGTTTCTCAGACATTAATTTTCGATTCTCTAAATGGATGTTTACCAGATTAGCAATGTCATACAAGAGGCTAGAGTGTTAGATATCAACACCCAAGTAATCTATCCTTTGGGTGAAACGGCCGCAGCCATACGAGGGGAAAACGAACTCTGGCTTGCTATGGTTCTTAGGAACAAGGTCCTTTTGGATCTGAAGCCATCTCAACTGGCAGCAGTGTGTGGAAGCTTAGTGTCAGAAGGGATCAAACTTCGTCCTTGGAAGAATAGCAGGTACACATTTCAACAATGGCACCTATTTCTCATGCTTACAACTTGCTATGGCTATTGCCTTGTAAAGCCTCCTGTTATGTCATGTTTATATCTGTACAGCTGTCCCTATCCTTCATTGTTGTGGCCCGAATCTGTGGAAATACACTGGCATATAATATAAATCAATTGGACCATCAATCCCACGTGCTGTGCTAAATTGCGGACCAGCACATTTGCTGCCCCAAATAAGCTTTGTATTGATGCAGTTAATATTTAGACGAGTACATGAACTGAACTCTCCAATGGTTGATCAATATGCTTCATCATCAATAAAAAATGTTTATCCAATCAGTTATCACCATATATTGGCGTGGCCTATTGAGTGACAAATATGTTCATACCATAGAAGGTGCAGCCAGTAATATTTTGTGTTATCATTTACTTAAAGTGATACCATAGAAGGTGCAGCCAGTAATATTTGCTGTTATCATTTACTTAAAGTGAGAACTCCAGTGTATTCAATCTCCAGCCCAAAATTTGTCAACGTTTTTGAATAAAAATACTTCGTCATGCGTTTTCTTAGGCATCATGGTGATTGTTTAAAATTTTGCAGTTTTGTGTATGAACCGTCTTCAGTTGTTGTTGGTGTCATAAACTATTTAGAAGAGCAAAGAAACTCACTCCTCGATCTCCAAGAGAAACATGGCGTAAAGGTTTGGCACATTATGTTCCTATTCTCCTGTGTCTTTAAATCAATAGTTGCCCTTGTTACTTTCCTCATTTACCTTGCTTCTTGGCGTACAGATAACTTGCGAAATAGATACCCAGTTTGCTGGAATGGTTGAAGCCTGGGCCTCAGGGTTGACATGGAGGGAGATAATGATGGACTCTGCAATGGATGATGGAGATTTAGCCCGTCTGCTCAGACGAACAATGGATTTACTAGCTCAGGTATGTTATTGGGTGTGCAGATTCTGTATGTCTCCAACGTGTTGTTAATTTTGTTGTCAATTTTCATGGTAATATCGTACTTGATTTGTTTTGTTCCTTAAGTTCGATGATATGTTAATACTGTTCCTTTTTTACTTTTCTGGGCAACCTTACAGTCCTTAAGCTCGATTATACTATACTATGATCTGCATTACATTGCATAATACTCATTGTGTTATATTCCAGATTCCAAAATTGCCAGATATAGATCCGGTTCTCCAGAAAAATGCACAAATTGCTTGCAGCGTCATGGATCGAGTACCGCTAAGTGAGCTTGCTGGCTGAAAGCCTGTAAATTGTAAGTACCGCATTGGTCATTTGTTGTAGGTAGGCAATTCTTTGTTGTACCATGGACAAATGGTTACCAGTTAGCTAAAATATCCTTTTTTACGGTTTGTTGATATCTGCACATCAAATTCAATTTCTGGATATATGTAATTGTATCTACTGTTGTCGACATGGATCTTATGTAAAGAACTGGAGAAAAGAACCAACACAAACAATTTCATTATGTACAGTCTGCAGCTAACCTAAACCTCCAAAACAACCAATTCAAGCCAATGCAAACAATCTCCATTTACACCTCCCCATACATTCTATTCCTCATCACTACTTGAATCAGAGTCTGCGCCGTCCTTCATAAAGTGCGCTGGCAAGTTTGGGAATCTTGGCATGACCCTCTTCCTTTTGCTATCTGCTTCTTCTGGTGGTGGTTTTTGAGCCGGTGGTGCTGCCGCCGCGCCACCAGCTACCGCCTTAGCACCATCAGGTGCCCCCTTAGCGGCTTCAGCTGGCCCCTTAGCAGCCGCCGCCGTTGTTGGCTGTGATGACGGGGGTGTTGGCTTCTTTTGCTGCTGCAGTCTTCTCTTGATGTCCACACATGCCTGGTCCACCATCCCCAGGAAATCCCTCACAATGACGAACAACTGGAGGGGATGCGCGTTCCTGTCCTTGGTAGCACCTGCATGGTAGTACTCCGTCGTCCGCTGAACCAGATCAAGCACCTTCTCCTGCACTCCACTCAGTGCCTTCAGCTCTTGCTCCGCAGCATTGACAAAGCCTCTCAACCCTCTTGAGAATCCATCGTCCCCGCAGGTCTCCAGGAGCTTCTTGATGCCCGCGAGTCGGTTGCCTAAGATTGTGCATTCATTGGCAGTCACATCGTAGTCCACAGTTGCAGCCTTCTTCACATTGGCAAACTCACTGCTGAGACCTCCAACAATGGGCAATCCTAGGTTCAAGTACTCATTCTGCCTGTCCTCGCGTGATGGCCCCTGGCCAGCGGAGCCAGCTGCTGAAATTCCGCCATCGACGCTGCTCTTGGCGAGGCTACCAGAGCGGCGGATGGTGTAGTTGCGGTTGACGGCAAGGCGTTTCCCCTCTGCGCGCACAACCTCCTCGATGACAAAGTGGAGCAGTGTGGTGCCTCCATCGGTGCTCTTCACGTCGTTGAGCTTGCGCAGTGCTGTGAGGTTGAAGGCCTGCGCGTTCCCCCGCGCCGTGCCGGCATTCATCCGGTTGCCCGCCTTTAGCACCGCCTCAAGCAGTTTAAAGAAGAGCCCCTTCGTCCTCAGCTCCTGGCTCGCCATCTCCAAAGTCTGGAGCGATTGCTTGAGCACAGCAATCTCAGAACCGTAGTTCACCTTGAATAGCAGCGCATTGACACGGGCAAACGGGTTGGGCACGTCGAGCAGGAGTCGAAGAAGGAAGGCCTCTGCGGGGGCAAGTCTGTCGGGGTTCCCAGAGAACTTCAGGATGGTGGCCTCTTCCTCCTTGGAGATGCTGAGCCGGGACAGCTTCTCGAGGACGTCCGTGCCGAGCTCGGTGTTGCCATCACGCAGCGCGTCGATGATCTCGTCCCGCCCCACGGTGAGGGACCGGAGGATGATGGAGATGTTGTGCGACTTGCGTGGCTCAATCAGGAATATCTGCTCCTCCGAGGTCGAGCGCCCGAGGCCGCTCGAGGAGTCCTTGGCGTCCGCGGATTTCGTCTTGCGGTTCACCGCCGCGGTGCCGAACAGCGCCTCGATGGTGCCTTCGTCCAAGCTGCAAACACGTCAGAGTAACACCGTTAGAACGTCACACAAAGCTGAAAAAAAAGCCCAGTTTCTGAAACACTGGCCTAATATAGTTGCCAATCATGTATCCAATGGGTCACAGCCGGGTTCTTTCAGCTACGATTCTCTTATCATCACTGGCTATGATTCTCTTGTCACCGGAGCGGGTGACGTGGCAGAGCTAATAATGTCCAGCGGAAGCTGACGAAGAAAAGTGGGTGCCATCTTGACCGAGTTCAAGGTGTCCACATCCCCTTCCTAAATCCTCCCATCATTGCTTTGGAACTGGAGCTACAGCAACACGTGCCCATCCCAGATTCTTACGCGATCAAACAAGCTAACAGTAGTACAAATCCATAATTATACGGTTGATTCTGTCAAGGTTGCTAGCAAAGCAAATGTGAATGAACTTCATGCTCGTTCAACGAAAAGCACGCTGCGCCAACTCGTATACCCGTTCCACGAAGCCCCCCGTACTCGTTCTACGAAGCCCATACGCAAGAGAACGACCAAAGGTGGCCGTCTGTCCTTATCGTGGCTTGCCAATAGGGCTCCAGAATCCAGAGAGAACATACGCGCACAAAAAGGCACCGTGATTTGGGTTGGGAACCCCTTTCGAGGATGCTGCGACGTGAGTCCACCGGAAAAGCGACATCCTGGGTTCCTGATCCCATCGGAGAATCCGCCGATGATCATGGCTGCCATGCCAGCGAAAAGGGCCCTTTTTTTCCTCTTCTAATGCACCTTTGCGCATTCAGGGCCTTTTCAGTTTTCACTACGCGCATCATCTTCAGTTTCTACACACTACAGCTACTACTATGCTGCAAGCAACTCAGCTACTAGAATGCTAATCGAGCGATCTTTCAGAGAACGTAATGCTAGTGGGATTTACTCGGTTCATGCCTGCATGATGGTCCTACTTTCATCAAGGTTCAGGGTTCCACGCATGACTCACTGTTCGTACTGTGGCTAGCACTACATTCCTATGCAATCAGTAATGACCGCTCCTATACCCAGTAGTAATGCACGAGAAGCACAGAGAGAATTAAACGTCTGTATACGGGCTACGGCAATGGTGAACTGAAATGGGAAGCGGGGGGCGTTTAATTCAGGAGCTGCTTACTTGAATGAGCCGCCGGTGAGCTTGTCCCACACCATGGAGTGGTCGGTGGCCGCCACGTTGACCTTGTCCCAATGCAGCGGCTTCAGCTTCGCCAGGTCGTCCGCGCCGGACGGCCCGCCCGGGGCCGCCGGTGGCCTCGAGGACGACGCCCAGGCAGGCGGCGGGGGCGGCCCTCCCTTCTTGCCACCGGGAGGTGGTGGTGGCGGCGGCCCTCCCTTCTTTCCTCCGGGTGGCGGTGGCGGAGGCGGGCCTCTGGGTGCTGGTGGAGGAGGTGGGCCTTTGGGTGCTGGCGGGGGTGGTGGGCCCTTCGGCGCTGGTGGCGGCGGCGGGCCTTTAGGCGGTGGCGACGTGGTGGCCATTGGTGGTGGCGGCGGTGGCGGGCTTCCTCTTCCTGGCGGCCGCGCCAGGGATGCCGATGCCGATGCCGACGCGCTTGGTGGGGCAGCAGGGGCTGGTGGCGGGGACGGGCGGGGGACGGCGATCGCCGGCGGCGGCGGCCGCGCGTAGGCCTCGGGGGCAGCGACGGAGAAGGACGAGCTGGAGCTGGCGCTGGGCGGGCGCGGCGACTCGTCGAACACGGCGGATGAGGAATCCAGGGAGCCCCTGGGTATGAGCGGTTCCTGATCTATCTTGCCCTTCCTCGGCCGCGGCGGGGACGGGGCCGGCGACGCCTGCGCCTCCGGCCATCTCTCCGCGCGGCTCTGCCGGGGCGGCGGCTGCGGCGGGCGCCAGCCCCCCGCGGGCTTCCTGCCCCTGCCGCCGCCCTCGCCCTCCTTCTCGAACTCCCGCCAGTATATCGCGTCGAGCCCGTTCTCGTCCACCATGCCGCCGCGGGGCGGCCGCTTCGGCGCCCTCTCCGGCAGCTTGCCGGCGAGCGCGGCGTCCTGGGGCCGGTTGGAGTGACCGTTGCCGCCGACGTGCGTCAGCTCCTTCTTCTTGCCGTGGCGGAGGAAGAGGAAGAAGGCGAGGCCGCAGAGCGCGAAGCTGCTCAGCGCCGTGCTCACCACGGCCACGGCGATGTCGCTGCGCTTCGTGGAGGAGGAGGAGGACGAGGAGGCGGACTGCGGGGGCAGGATGGCCGGGCCGGTGGGGGACGGCGACGGGGGCACGATCGGCGGCGGCGGGGCGGCGACTGCCGGGGTGCGCGTGGAGGGGAAGCGGGTCTGGACGTTGCGCTGCTGCGCGGCGGCGAGGGGGCAGAGGGCCGCGACGGCGAGGAGGAGGAGGAGGAGGAGGGGGATAGGCGAGGGAGCCATCTCCGGTGGCCCGGGCGAGGTGGGGAGGATGGAAACGCGACGGACGGAGGTGAGGATTGACTTGCGGAATCGATATTCTGCTCTGGCTGGTGCCGCAGTTGTTGCTGCCTGCCCGCCTTGCCGGCGGCTGCGTTGTTGTTGTGCTGTGGTGTGCTGGGTTGGGACTTGGTGGTGCGTTTTGACTTGTTCGGCTTGGGTTTGGTTGGGTTTTGTTTGTTTACTGGGTCCGGCCGAGCGGCACGATGGTTGGGCGCTCGGGTCCGGGAAACGAAGCGAAGACGCGTTGAGTGGGGAAGGGAGGGAGCCAACCAAAAACAAACCGCGCGGGCGCCGCGTCGGGTGCTGCCGTCGCCGTTGCGCTGCATGCGCTGCGCTGCTGATCTACTACTCTTTCGTTGGCTGTTTGCTTTGGACGCGGAACGGACGCAGCGGGCTCCGTGATTCCTGACGATTGACCACCGGCCCACAGCGCTAGCGGACCACCCCCCACACGCGCTCCAAATGCACTACTTTGTGCTCTTGTGCTGCGGAGGGTATGAACGCACTGCGGTGCTGTGCTTGCTCAACTCAACCTTCTGCCCGAGTGGTGGGGCGGGGTTTGGTTTGGACGCGCGTGGCTGATGGACGGCCGGGCGGGGTTCCCGAAACCCGAGATCGCGATATGGAATTTGGCTGGCAGACGAGACGACGCCAGCCGCAGTGAGCTGGTGGATCGTTGTCGCCCAGTGCCACAACGAGGCTTCGTTCGTTACCGTAATTACCGAATGGGGTTTTAGGAGAGTCACGCGGAAGAGGCTGTTTTTGCCCTTGCCCCGCTGTGCTCTCCAGAGCGTTCCGCACTTCCGCTACTTTGGGCGCGCCGTAGATGCTGCGTATGTATGCCATTTGCCCGCGGTCTAGCGCTGACGGTGACGTGCGGTGACATTGCTCGTGGGGATGCTATCGGTCTCAATCTGCGGACTGCTGTCCCTCCCCCCTTACTTTAGGTTTTCAGCTAGGGCGGCGACCGTGCAAATGCATTTCCGCAGCAAGATTTCCCGAGTAATGGAGAAAAAGAAATTATTATATTTTTTTTGCGGGATAAAGAAATTATTATATTAGACCATCTATAAACACAAGTATCAAATTTCAGTCCCCATACGCTCGGAAGCGTCCGCGGGCAGTGACTGGACACCACACAAATTTTCTCCTCCATCACCGGATACATCTAAACTGAATACTCAAATCCACATTAGCTCATGCAACGTACGTACGTAGCTAAACACATGTCATCGGACTACCAAAAATTGGCATGCCCTACCAACTACGAATGAAACGATGACCGGAGTGTCATCGGACTACCAAAAATTGGCATGCCCTACCAACTACTACCAAAATTTTTTGTAAGTTGAATGACGGGGAAACATTTACGCTTGGCATAAGTAGCGGAGAGCCAGACTCCAGGACGAGATGGCTCTCCTCTCTCCCCCCTCCCCTCCCCTCCCCCGTGCTCCTCTTCCTCGACCGCGTCGCCGGTCGGCTCCCGCGCCTCCCCCGGGCCGCCCTTGCCCTCTCCCCCCCGGGCGTCCTCTCCGGTGCCGGCTCCCTCCTCTAGTGCCCCCCTCACCCCTTCCCCTCGCCCCTCTCCTCGGTCCTCCTTCCCTGGATCCCGTTCCTGCAACAAGTTTTGGGCCTTGACGGCTGACGAGGATGAATCAGATGTGGATTCCGACCTCCTTCCTCGCTCCCTGGCTTCTCCTCCTGCCGTGGTGCCGCCGCTTGGGTTGGGGCCGTCGGTGCGCGTTCGGAAATTTGCCCCGGGTGGGCGCGGGCGGCCGGTCTTCTACGCCGCAGCGGCTGGATCTGGCTGGATCCAGGTCGGGCGTGGTCGTCGGAGGAGCCGTTCGGGGGCGGCTCCCTCGCCGGACCACGGTGTGCTTGGGGCGGCTCCTGTGCCTGCTGGCGGTCCGACGCGTTCGTCATGCTCCCCTGCGTCCTCGTCGCCGGCATCTAGGCTGCCAATGGGTGTGGGCGCGGTGCCGTTGGCGGCGGCAGCGACCGTACTACCTTCGCGGCCAACCCTATATCGTGAACCTGTTCAGGAGGCTAGTGGGCCCCTCATTTGACCCGTTCTGGCCCCCACTGGGCCTGTCGTGCCAATTGGGCCGCCCTCTCTTTCTTCTCCTTATGATTTCCCTCGCTTTCTATCCTGGGCCCAGGGCCGCTTTCGGCCCAGCCACCCCCCTCTTGTTAGCCCGGCTTGCGTGCCCCCCTTGGCCTGGCTAGCTCCGGCTATATCTGGGTCCGCAAGGGCTCCACCCCCCATTTCTAGGGTTTCCAGCCTCTCTCTCAGATCTCCGTCGCTTCCACCTCCCCATCCCGCATTTCCGTAGATCTTCTCCTCCACCTCTCTCCCTCTCCTTCGCGGCCGTCGTGTCCATGGATCGCTCGCGTGGTTCCTCGAGTGAGGCCATGTCGGGCCAGAAGCGGCAGCGAGAGGACTTGGGCGACGGGGCGGTGGATCTGGAGCTCGAGGTGTCCCTCCGCTCGAAACTTGAGGCCGAGCAAGCTGCTCGGTCGCAAGTGGCCCGTGACCACGAGGCCTGGGCGGCGGGGCCCGAGTGGCTCCAGAGGGACGAGCGTGCGCGGTCGGCGGCGGGGTCTGCGGCAGCGTCAGGGTCAGAGGCGCCTGGATCTGGCGGATCTGGGGTGGATCCCTGGGAGGCCGCGGCGACGGCTGGCGGATATGGTCCCACTCCCCGTCCTCCGCGCAGGCCGCTCGCTCGTTTGGCCCCTCGCTGGGGTTCGGCGGTCGCCCGATGGGCCATGGTGGTGCCGGATCTGGTGGCTTTGGCCGTCGTCCTCCCGCCTCCGGCCTGAGCTCGTCCTCCTCCGGCCAGGGCGATGGGATTCTGCCCCTCCCCTCCTCCTCTTGCTCGTTCGTCACCTCTGCTAGCCCAACCACCAAACCCCAACCCTAACCTCACTTGCTTCGCCTGCCACCAGCCCGGCCACTTCCAGTCCCGTTGCTTCAATCCCCCGTTCTGTCTCATTTGCAGAGAGGATGGCCATCTCACGATGGATTGTCAGAACCGCCGCAAGCCTGCCTCTTTCATGCTTTATGGCCAAGGTCTCCCTGGTTGTTCCTTCTATGCCCTCGACGGCGAGATCCCACAGGTGGCAGTTGCCCCTGCCCTATCCAATGCTGTTATTCACCATCAAAGACCACAAGATCTCCTGGACGAACTGAAGCTTTGGGATGATGGAGGCTGGGACTGGCAGATCCGGCAGCTCTCTGACTTTGAATTTGCTGCGGTTTTCCCTTCTAAAGGCAGCCTCAAAATGATCTCCTCCTGCACCAGCTTTACCCTCCCTCTCAACCAGCTCGTGGTCTCGGTGAAAGCGACCTCTAATGGCGCCAAGCCTATTTCCCCCTCTCGGAGATCTGGGTCCTCATTGACGATATCCCTCCTACCCCGCGTTCTTCTGAATTTGTGATGGCTTTTGGTGTTCTGATTGGCAAGCCGATTATGGTCGATCCGGAGTCCCTTCTTGTTCTTGGCCCTGTTTGTCTCAAGCTGTGGGTTGTTGACCCTCTGTGCATTCATGGTTCTATTGATGTGTTCCCTTCGTCCGACGGCTTCAGACCGCGGGTTCGTGTAGAGGGGGGTGACAACTCTAATATCCCTCCACCTCCTCCTCCCCCCGGCTGAGAACCGTGGGGGGGGGGATGGGGATGCTGCTGCCAACCAGAGCGGGGGCTCTCACCCAAACTTCACGACTTCGGAGTGTAACTTTCCATATTTGTAACTCCGACTCTTGCCAATTTCGGCTATGTGCTATGATATTCCCTCCATGGTCGGGTTTGTCTTTCGTTTTGCATTTTGTTCATGTCATGCATTTCATATCATGTCATCATGTGCATTGCATTTGCATACGTGTTCGTCTCTTGCATCCGAACATTTTTCCCGTTGTCCGTTTTGCAATCCGGCGCTTCTATCTCCTCCGGTGCACCCCTCTTGTTTTTCTTCGTGAGCGGGTGTCAAACTTTCTCGGAATGGACCGAGGCTTGTCAAGTGGCCCTAGTATACCACCCGGAGACCACCGGTCAAATTTCGTTTCATTTGGAGGTCGTTTGGTACTCCAACGGTTAACCGGGCATCCGCAAAGTCCATTTGTGTGTGCAGCAAAACCCCCCTAAAAACCAGCCCAAAACCCCTCCAAGTCATCTCCATGCTCTAGGTCGTTCGATCACGATCGTGTGGGCGAAAACCGCACCTCATTTGGAGCCTCCTAGCTCCCTCTACCTATAAATATGTGAGACCTCCCGTATACAAACACAGTCCAAACCCACCCTCGTCCCTCTCCGTCGCCGGACACGTCCGGGCGGAGCCGGACGCGTCCACCTCCACCGCCACCGCCACGTGGCACGCCTCCGTACGCCGCCGCCGCCGAGGCCCACGGGCCCGCCCGCGGCCCTCCCGGCCCGTCGCCGCGCCCC
>NC_057811.1:423358501-423440852 GCF_018294505.1 Triticum aestivum | reverse complement strand
GCCGCCCGAGGCGCCGCGCCGCTCCTCCCGTCGGTGGCGACCGACGCCGGCGCCGTCGCCCCTCCGGCCGCCGACCTCCCCCACCGTCTCCTTCCTCCTCGTCGCGTCCCGCCGGCGAGCACCCGAGCCCGAGCCCGAGCTCCATCGGGCCAGATCTCGATCTGGTACTGTAGCTCGCGTTGACTTTCTCTCCCCCGAAACTGCCAAGTCCTGTGATTCTTACAGCATATGCCCCTGTTCAGCAGTGCATAACTCCTCGCATGTAGCTCCGATTCGCGCGTGTAATATGTCAAATTGTTCGTCTCGTGATGCTCTACATTTTGCTCAATTGCACCATGTTCATTAGAGGCCATCTTGATGCCCAAATATCTGTTGCAAGAGGGCTAGTTGCTGTTATCTGCTGGTTCTTATCAGAACTTGGAGATTTGTCATTTTTGTATCATTTAATCTCTGCATCTTATGGGCATGAGCTCTACATGTGTTTTGTTGTATGCCATGCCATATTTCCAAGGGTGTATGCCATGTATTTTTGTGATCTCTGTGGTGACTAGCACAAGCATGAAAAGTAGGCTCCGTAATGTTTCTGATTTCAGGGACAGTGATTTCTCTAAGTCCTCGTCTGCTGTTATTTTGTTGCCATGTAAACTTGATGCTACAGAGGGATCCATGCATATTTAGGAGATGTTCAGTAAGGATGTTTTGTAGCTATAGTTGTAATTGATCCATTCCTGCAATTGTTTGCAATTATGGAGTGCCATAGCATGACTCAATCTTGCTCTACTTTTGCTATAAAATATTTCTGGCAGATTCTTAACATGATATTCATTTTTGCCAAACTTATTTTAGTTGATCCATACATGCTATGCATTTGTTCTTGCCATGGATAGCTTCATAAACATGCCATCTTGTTGTAGGTATGCTAGTTTTGTCATGCATTGCTCTGTAGTGAGTGCATCAAGCTCACAAAGAGGCCTACATATTATTATTTCTGCCATGCTCTGTTTTCTGCCAAGTCTGAAACCTGATAACGAAACTTGCTATGTTTACATGCTTGCCATCATATCTTCTGTTCCTTTTTGGCTTATGGTCAGTAAGGGACTTTTGTCATATGCATTTAGTAGAATACTTCCATGCCTTGTTTTGCTATGTTAAGTTTCTGTAGCATGTGGATTTCGTGCTCTGAACATTGCTAGCTGATGCTGTTTTCTGCATGTCCAGTAATTTCACCAAGTCTGGAACCTGTTATTTTTTGCACTTTTGCCATGCTAGTTTGAGCTTGTTATGTTGTGAACTAGCAGTAGCTCAGTGTTCATCTTTTGTCAAGCATCTCCTGTAGATTACTGTCATATGCTTTGTTACTATGTTGGAGAGCTGTAGCATGGTTGCTTGTTGCTTTTTAAGTGCTATCATGCTGTTAAGAGCAGATTCGTGTCATTCTTGTTTTGCTTGCCATTTGCAAACCGTGCATCCGTTTCCGGTGATCTTTATATCGATTTCGACCGAAATCATCTCATCTTTCCAGTGGCATGCTTGGCTTGCCAAGTTACTGCCATGTTCATCATTTTCCTTCCGGAGCACGCATATGCACCGCATATCATATCTTGCATATCATACATGTTTTGCATCATGTTGCTTGTGCATTTCTCGTGATTGATTGTGGTTCCGTTTGTTTGTGTTCTTGTCTTGGGTAGAGCCGGGAGACGAGTTCGTGAACGAGGAACCTGTTGAGTACGCTTACGAGGATCAAGCTTTCGACAACTCTGAGGACCTTGCAGGCAAGATGACCACCCCTCGAAATCACTTCTATCTTTGCTTTGCTAGTTGTTCGATCTATTGCCATGCTGCGCTACCTATCACTTGCTATATCATGCCTCCCATATTGCCATGTCAGCCTCTAACCATCCTTTCCTAGCAAACCGTTGTATGGCTAAGTTACCGCTTTTGCTCAGCCCTTCTTATAGCGTTGCTAGTTGCAGGTGAAGTTGAAGTTTGTTCCATGTCGGAACATGGATATGTTGGGATATCACAATATCTCTTATTTAATTAATGCATCTATATATATTTGGTAAAGGGTGGAAGGCTCGGCCTTATGCCTGGTGTTTTGTTCCACTCTTGCCGCCCTAGTTTCTGTTATACCGGGTTTATGTTCCTTGAGTTTGCGTTCCTTACGCGGTTGGGTGATTTATGGGACCCCCTTGACAGTTCGCCTTGAATAAAACTCCTCCAGCAAGGCCCAACCTTGGTTTTACCATTTGCCACCTAAGCCTTTTCCCCCGGGTTTTCGCGAGCCCGAGGGTCATCTTTATTTTAAACCCCGGACCAGTGCTCCTTCGAGTGCTGGCCCAAACCGAGCGATGTCCGGTGCCCCCTGGGCAACCAGGGTCTATGCCAACCCGACGTCTGGCTCATCCGTTGTGCCCTGAGAACGAGATATGTGCAGCTCCTATCGGGATTTGTCGGCACATTCGGGTGGCTTTGCTGGTCTTGTTTTACCATTGTCGAAATGTCTTGTAAACCGGGATTCCGAGACTGATCGGGTCTTTCCGGGAGAAGGTTTATCCTTCGTTGACCGTGAGAGCTTATGATGGGCTAAGTTGGGACACCCCTGCAGGGTATTATCTTTTGAAAGCCGTGCCCGCAGTTATGAGGCAGATGAGAATTTGTTAATGTCCGGTTGTAGATAACTTGTCACTTGACCCAGTTAAAAATACTTCAACTGCGTGTGTAGCCGTGATGGTCTCTTCTCGGCGGAGTCCGGGAAGTGAACACGGTTTGAGTCATGAATGACGTAAGTAGGAGTTCAGGATCACTTCTTGGTCATTGCTAGATGACGACCGTTACGTTGCTTCTCTTCTCGCTCTCTTTTGCGTATGTTAGCCACCATATATGCTTATTGCCGCCGCAGCTCCACCTCATTGCTCCATCCTTTCCTTTAAGCTTAAATAGTCTTGATCTCGCGGGTGTGAGATTGCTGAGTCCTCGTGACTCACAGATTCTACCAAAACAGTTGCAGGTGCCGACGATGCCAGTGCAGATGATGGGGTCGATCTCAAGTGGGAGTTCGACGAGGAACGTGGTCGTTACTATGTGTCTTTTCCTGATGATCAGTAGTGGAGCCCAGTTGGGACGATCGGGGATCTAGCATTTGGGTTGTCTTATTTTCATCTGGATTTTGACCGTAGTCGGTCTATATGTGTGTATTTTGGATGATGTATGAGATATATTTACGTTTTGTGTGAAGTGGCGATTGTAAGCCAACTCTTAATCCCATTCTTGTTCATTACATGGGATTGTGTGAAGATGACCCTTCTTGCAACAAAACCACTATGCGGTTATGCCTCTAAGTCGTGCCTCGACACGTGGAGATATAGCCGCATCGTGGGTGTTACATGGGATGGCATGGGATCCGAGTCCCGGGAACTTTTCAAGGACAACGCCCTGAAGAGCAAGAACATGGGGGAGGATGCTGTGGCTGGGAAGCTGGCGGCTCAGGCTGCCCCGGCCCCTACTCTGGCTGGCACGCCTGCTTCTGGTGTCTGCTCCAATGTGCCAGCTCGTCCGGACTCGCCATCGCTATCTGGTATCGAGGATCTCCCTGTCTCGCCCCCGCGTGACTCTTCTAGTGCTCCCCCCCAAGCGGAAATCTTCTGTACGGAAATTCTCAGCTCACAGTCGCTCTTCCTCGGGTACCAAGCTCTCCACGACGGGGCTTTGCCGCCGCCTGGATGCTGATATGGGCGACGCGGCGGGCCAGTCTTCTCCGGTGGCGCCGCGCTCTACTCCGATCCGCTCTCCATCATCCACAGCGCGTAAGAGTGGCCGGATCCACGACAGCGGTGTTCGGGTGGTGGACAAAGCTGCTCGTCGCGCGGCGACCCGTGATCTCCCGGCCTCAGGTATTTCCCCACCTCCAACTCCGTCGATTGCTATGAATTCTCCCCCCTCCCCGATTAGACTTGTCCCCCTCTTACTCGGACGATCACTTGATGAAGGTTCTTTCATATGTTGGTATATCTCTTGATCACAATGAGAGCCAACGAGGTCGCCCCGGCCGCCATTGCCAAAGCAAAAGAGCTTGCTGCGGCCCCTCCCACCCCTTCGGTTGTGGCTGAAGTGGGTGCGCGCGCAGGGGGGGGGGGCAGATAGGGATGCTGCCCCCCTTGTCTCTTCGAAGAAGGGTGCTTCTAAACGCGCTAAATCCTGCTTGGCACCCTGCAGGTCGAGCCTCTGTATTAAAAATCTTCCTTTCAAATGAGAGCCTTATTTTGCAATGTGAGGGGATTCGGCGCTCGGTGGCGCCGGGATCAACTCAAAGATGTGGTGAGGGGCGATAATATTGATCTTGCGGGCCTTGTCGAGACTGAGGGAGTCCTTGACTAAGGGGTCCTCGGGCGTCCGGCCTGTTATCTACGGGCCGGACTGATGGGCTATGAAGACATGGAAACCGAAGACTATACCCGTGTCCGGATTGGACTCTACTTGGCGTGGAAGGCAAGCTAGGCGACCTATTATGAAGATTCCCTCCTATGTAACCGACCTCATGTAACCCTAGATCTCTCCGGTGTCTATATAAACCGGAGAGCATAGTCCGGATAGGACAGATTCATTACCATATACTCATAGGCTAGACTTCTAGGGTTTAGCCATTACGATCTCGTGGTAGATCAACTCTTGTAACACTCATATTCATCAAGATCAATCAAGCAGGAAGTAGGGTATTACCTCCATAGAGAGGGCCCGAACCTGGGTAAACATTGTGTCCCCCGTCTCCTGTTACCATCGATCCTAGATGCACAGTTCGGGACCCCCTACCCGAGATCCGCCGGTTTTGACACCAACATTGGTGCTTTCATTGAGAGATCCTTTGTGCCGTCGCTAAGAGGGTTGATGGCTCACCTTGTTGTCAAGGATAATATCATCTACGGAGAAGCCCTGGCCCCAGGTCAGACCCTCCGTCTCGGCGGTTTCGTCATGACCGCCGGCTCGGCCCTTAAGCCGACGATGACCTCTCAGGTCATCAAAAATCACCTCCGCGTTGATCCCGAATACTCCGCCCGCATGGATCCAGTGGAGTTGTCGTCGTTGAACGAACTCCTGGATCGCATGGCCGCCTTGGGGGTCGCTACAGACTACGATCGGGTCGAGCTTAAACCCGACCAGAGAGAAATTAAAACTCCAACGATCACCCATCAGATAGCGGTAGTCGAGGAGCGGAGCAACTCTTCCACTATACTGAAGATGAACTATGTTCGGATCGCCGATCTTGAAGAGCCGGATATTTTCCGGCAGAAAGTCATGTCTCTTCCTCCGAACATAAAGTCGGATGACGAGCCTAAAAAATCGGTCGATATCCCAGAGCCCAAACTATCCGGCCTGGTAGACCTCCAAACTCCAGATGCAAAACAAGGTCAGGATTTGGATTCAATTCCACCCACCCACCCGGACATAGATGCTTTCAGAAGCATCAAACAACAGCCTCAGGAAACAGTCCACCACTTCTGGGGCAGATTCCTCCTTGTCAAAAACAAGGTAAAAGACTGCCGCGACGAAGACGCGATAGCAGCATTCTGCAACAACTGCGCGGATGAAGGTATCCTTAATGCCATCAATCACCGCCGCATACTAAAGTTCGCTGACCTAGCAACCATCGTACAAAAGTACAACGCGATGGAAAGCGCCTAGAAAACTCAGGCAACTGGCTGGGAACCATCCCGGCTCCCCTTACAGGCGAAAAGGACGCGCCCCCGTGGCGCGCCCAGCCAAACAGTCAAAAAACATAAGCCTATTATGCTGCACGGCACCGTTCTGGAGGGATGGCTCAATGGCCCATGCAAAATACACACGACGCCGGATACCGTGGCAACCCACAGCCTTAGAGCATGTTGGATACTTCGGCAGGTAGCCAAGAGCGGCGAAGACATCCTTATCAAGGACACCCCAGAACAACACCCTCCAGCAAACGACGATAATAGAGTATTGGCAGTCTTCAAGACATTCGCTTCAAACAACAAGCGTAAAAGGGCCCTGCGCGATCTCGCCGAAGTTTGCCAGGTCGCTGCAATTGACCCCTGGAACAACACGGCCATAACCTTTAATGCCAGTGACGAACCTAAATACAGAACAGCCCGAGCGCCAGCTGCCCTAGTCCTCAGTCCCATCGTGGATAGCTTTCGACTTACAAAAGTCCTCATGGACGGCGGCAACGGACTAAACCTCATTTACGAGGACACGCTCCACAAGATGAAAATAGACAGGAGCCGCATCGAGAAAAGCAACACAACCTTTCGAGGTATCATTCCCAGCCGGGAAGCTCGGTGTGCAGGAAAAATTATGCTTGATGTGGTGTTCGGCACGCCGGAGAATTATCGGTCCGAAGAAATAACTTTCCAGGTGGCCCCTTTCAGCAGTGGGTACCACGCCCTGTTAGGACGAGAGGCCTTCATGCGCTTTCAAGCCATACCTCATTATGGGTATATGAAGCTAAAAATGCCTGGGCCTAATGGAATAATCACCCTCGTCAGCGATCCGGACATAACCCTCCGCGCCGAGAATAAAACCATATCCTTGGCCCTCGAGGCATTGTCTGAGGCCCTTGCGGCCGAAGAACTAAGCGCACTACGCTCCACCGTGGATAAGGACAATGTGATCCTGGACAAACGACCCAAATCCACTTCCTTCAAGCCAGCAGAAGAAATAGTCAAATTTCAGGTCCATCCAACAGACCCGAAGAAGACAGCGTCTATCGGAGTACAACTCAGCCCTGCAGTCGACGCCGCACTACGAGACTTCCTGCGCGAAAACTGGGATATATTCGCCTAGAATCCTTCCGATATGCCAGGAATCCCGCGCGAGCTGGCCGAACATAGCCTCAACATATTAAAGGGATATAAGCCGGTCAAGCAAACTCTGTGGCGCTTTTCCGAACCCAAATGACAAGCTATGGGGGAGGAGCTAGCCAAACTCATCGAGGCCGGATTCATCAAAGACATTAAACATCCGGAATGGCTGGCAAACTTGGTAATGGTACCAAAGAAGGATAAATCCTGGCGCCCATGCGTCGATTTCAAAGACCTTAACAAGGCCTGCCCTAAGGATCCCTTCCCTCTCCCCCGGATTGATCAAATCATTGACGCCACCGCAGGTCATGACTCGTATGCCTCCTTGATGCATATTCCGGATATCATCAAATCAAAATGAAGGAGTCCGATCAAGCCGCAACATCATTCATTACACCATACGGGCTGTTTTGCTTCAACACCATGCCTTTCGGGCTCAAGAACGCCTGCGCCACCTACCAGCGCATGATCCAAACATGCCTCGAGAAACAGATCGGCAAAACAGTGGAGGCCTATGTGGACGACGTCGTCATCAAAACCAGACACGTCGAAACACTAATAAACGACTTGCGTCTCACATTCGACAACCTCCGCACATACGACATCAAACTTAACCCGGAAA
The DNA here is from genome assembly GCF_018294505.1 of Triticum aestivum. Lineage (NCBI taxonomy): Eukaryota > Viridiplantae > Streptophyta > Magnoliopsida > Poales > Poaceae > Triticum > Triticum aestivum. Next base: position 423,433,394 of record NC_057811.1, on the reverse strand, counting down.
AGTGCGTCTTCGGCGTCCCCGCCGGTAAACTATTGGGCTTCATCGTTTCCAATAGAGGAACTGAAGCAAATCCAGCCAAAATCCGAGCTCTGTCACAACTGGCCACGCCGACCGAATTCAAGCAGGTCCAGAAACTCGCTGGGTGCATGGCAGCTTTAAGCCGCTTCATCTCCAGGTTGGGAGAAAAGGCGCTGCCGCTCTATCGCCTTCTACGGCGCACCGACAACTTTGAGTGGACAGAAGCGGCGACGACCGGACTGGAAGAAATAAAAGCCCTTCTGGCGAGCAACCCAATCCTGGCCGCGCCAAACGCCGGCGAGCCAATGCTCTTATACATATCAGCAACACACCAGGTGGTGAGCGCCGTACTCGTCGTCGAACGAGAACAGGACGGACACAAATTTCCGCTCCAGAAGCCGGTATACTACGTATCCACCGTCCTCACACCATGCAAATCCCGGTACCCTCATTATCAAAAAATAGCATATGCAGTCTTCATGGCATCCCGAAAATTGCGACACTACTTTCAGGAGTGCTCTATCACGGTGGCCTCCGAAGTGCCCCTCAATGATATAATTAACAACCGGGATGCAACGGGCTGGATTGCCAAATGGGCCATTGAGCTCCTGCCATTCGACATCACGTACGAACCACGAAGAGCCATCAAATCCCAGGTACTGGCCGACTTCGTCGCCGAATGGACAGAAGCCGAACTCCCTAAAGAGTACGGCGTATATTCCAACTGGGTGATGCATTTTGACGGCTCCAAGATGTTGGCAGGGCTAGGGGCGGGCGTCGTATTAACGTCCCCCATAGGAGACATCGTCCAATACGTACTCCAAATATTATACACGGACTCCAACAACGCAGCCGAATACGAGGCCTTGCTACATGGCCTCCGGATGGCCGTATCAATGGGCATACAACGCCTGGAGGTGCGCGGGGACTCAAACCTCGCAATATCCCAAATCAATGGAGACTTTGATGCCAAAGATCCAAAGATGGCAGCTTATCGCAATGCCGTTTTAAAGATGTCGGCTCGGTTCGAGGGACTCGAATTTCATCACATCGCCCGCAAAAGTAACCAGGCAGCAGATGTACTTGCTCGCATCGGCGCTAAACGCGACCCCGTACCACCTAACATCTTCCTCGAAAGGCTCTTTAAGCCATCCGTGGTCTGGCAAGGGGAGATAGCAACGACAGTCCCGTTCCGAGCACAAACAAAGATAACGAACACACCGATATCATTGGAGGCTCAACCATCGAGTAACACCATCGGCCCACCTCATCATGGCAGTAATTGCCCCGTGGACCGAACCATTCTTGGCCTACTTTAATTGGAAGGAGCTCCCAGAAGACCAGAACGAGGCTCGCCACATAATCCGGCGTTCGAAGGCCTATAAAGTTCACGAAGGAGAGCTCTACAAGAAAAGCACTACCGGAGTCCTTCAAAGGTGTATCTCCGAGGAGGAGGGGCGGCAACTTTTGGCAGAAATTCACGCCGGTCTCGGCGGACACCACGCCGCAGCCGGGGCACTTGTCAGCAAGGCCTTTCATACAGGATTTTACTGGCCCACGGCCCAGGCAGACGCACAGGACCTCGTCCAACGTTGTGTCGGATGCCAACTCTTCGCCAACCAAAGCCATATGCCCCCAACCGCTCTACAAACAATCCCCATTACATGGCCCTTTGCGGTCTAGGGCTTGGACATGGTCGGACCCCTTAAAGGGGGAAGCCATAAGAAAAAAATATCTGTTGGTCATGGTGGACAAATTCACCAAGTGGATAGAGGCTAGACCGGTTAAAACGGCCAAGTCCGGACCGGTGATTGCATTTATATCCGATGTGGTACACCGTTACGGTGTATCGCACAACATCATCACCGATAACGGTTTGAGTTTCACAGCCGATGAGGTGAAAACCTGGTGTGCTACTCTGGGCATTAAGCTCGATTACGCCTCTGTCTACCACCCGCAAACAAACGGTCAAGTCGAGCGAGCTAATGGTCTTATTATGAGCGGCATCAAACCCAGACTAGTGTGTTCTTTAAAGAATCAGACAAACACTGGGTCGAGGAGCTCGACTCCGTACTCTGGGGGCTGCGGACCACGCCCAACCATACTACCGGATACACACCTTTTTTCATGGTGTACGGCGCAGACGCCGTGTTGCCCTGCGATATTATACACGACTCACCTCGAGTGCGTATGTACGAGGAGAAAGAGGCCGAGTTGGATCGGCAGGACAGCCTAGATGCCTTGGAGGAAGAGCGCGACGTCGCCAAAGCCCGTTCAGCATTTTATCAACAACAGGCTCGAAGATATAAAAGCAGAGAGGTACGGGCCAAGACTTACAATGTTGGCGAACTCGTTATACGCTTACCGGAGAAGAAAAAGGACAAACTCAAGCCCAAATGGGAGGGTCCCTTCATAATCGACGAAGTTCTCACCGGAGGAGTGTACCGTCTTCGTGACGCATCAGACAATCGCCTAGAGCCTAACCCCTGGAACGCGGCCAGACTCCGAAGGTTCTATGCCTAGCGCCGAACTCTTTGTTGGTCTCCTTCTCCCCTATAGTTTCCATTACTCTTTTTCCCATTTACACAATTTTTTTGGAATCATTCGGCTTGACCGAACACTGCTGACGTACACATCTTTACATATGTACGCCCATTATACCTGGGGGCTTCTCTAACAGAAGCTTGTTAATATTATTTTCCGAGCATCAAGCTCATCACACATGCGCGTTTTCCCGCATGTCTTTTCTTCACCATTATATGCATCGATATGACTTAAGTTTTGGACAAGCTGGGTTGCCTGGCTCCTCTGCTTACCCCTACGTTCGCGATTGTTCGGCTAGGTGGTAAAGGGAGCACCTCTGCGATTGTTACTGCCGGGTCATCCGGATGTGTACCTCAGACTGGGTGAAGCCGAAAGCTAGCGTTCTTAAGGGAATATTCGGTCGGTGCATGAAAAGTCTCTTTTTGCACTCACTCTATTGTGAATCCTCAGAAGCTATACATACTGTGATTTTCACATCACAATTCGGACATGTCTACTAATGCATGCACACCCAAGGAAAGGAACCCTTAACGAAACTATTCTCTCTGGAAGATGTTTCTTACGAATCAAACGTAATATAACATAACTAGCAGAATACAACTTGTCTGTTCAAGCAATTATGACCCCTACGCCTAGTTTTCCAGGCATGCCCAGGCCTGTTCGGCCGTGAGGGTATCCAGAAACACTCCGTACCCTTGAGTCCAGAGGTTGAAGCGAAAAGGTCTGCCATGACAAATGATATACAATTCAGCTAGAATTCCACACGGTGGGGTTGGACTCAAACACTTCCTCCTCTATACCGTCCAACAGACGATCTAACTTACAATCTTGTTGGGAATATTTGGCGGCCACCTCTACTTGGTCATACACTAAACTAATGGGAATTTCTTCCCCATTCGGCCCTACCGGTCTGACACGCGCCATGTGATTAGGATCAAGCTTGGTATACCGAGTCTTCACCATGGCCCAAGCCTCTCGCGCACCCTCTCGATAGGCCGATATCTTCCATAGACGGATACGCTGCCGCGCTCCTTTGAACTGCTCTACAAGCTCCTCCATACTTCCTAGAGGGGAGGCGGAGGGCCATAGAGCCTTGGCAACACTCCACATCGCCAGCCTCGCCTGTTGATGCACTTCCGACAGCTTACGCAGCAGATCACTCGATGATCCGGACACCTCCTCTTCAGGACGGCCCGTCAATATACCTGCAAGCATGGCTATATCAGTTTCATCTCTCTCCGAACTACTAAAAACAAACAAAGTTCGGAAACATACTGAACATGCCGCCCCGCAGTTTCTTGTTCTCCTTTACGGAGTCGGATAGTTGGGCCCGCACATCCTTCAGTTCTTCACCCAACTTAGTGTTGGAGTCCTGCATCTTGTTTTTCTCGTCCCTGACGCGGGTCAGCACACGTTCGCCTGCGGTGTGTTGCCTCTTTGCCTCTCTTTCTCCCTCTTGGGCGGTCTTCAACTCCTTCTCAAATTGATCAGGCGACCCTATTATGCGATCAGTGGCAGTATTAGCACAGTTGGTATACATTCACTATTCCTCACTAGAGGGGAACGTTACTAGTGGACAACTTCTTTAAATTTTCCAGTTCGGCGGTAGCAGCATTTAGATGCGTCCGACATTGTTCCATCTCTTGGGATAGCAGGTTGTTCTTCTCTATAAGAACCTGGCCATACAACGGTCCTTAAGTCAGTTGTACCAACTGCTTTCAGTCCCGGGGGCTACTGGCATATGGTTATCCTATTCGGACAAGGAAAACTTACCCGCACATCTGTTAAATACTGCTTCGTGGCTCTACTAAGCCCGTTTCGAGCAGTTCCGATATACGCATTGGCCGAGCTGAAGGCATTGAATGCCTCTTCCGAAAATTCAGGGTCTCGTAAAACAGCCCTGTAGCGCCGATGATCAATGGTGCACTCCATTTCCGAGTTGGTAACGGACATATTGTCCGAACCATCGGCCGAAGGACAGTCCGACACTGTTCCTATATTGGTTCCCGCCTTTCCAACGGGGTCTAAATCCCGGGTGCAGGGAGTACTGTTGAGGATATAGACCTTAGAGTCACCCGCCAGGAGGGGCCGGGTTACTCATAATGGTCATCGCCAGAAGCCCGACGCCAAGCAAGAAGACGGTGGGCCAAACATGGGCTTAAGACCCGGATATGGCTTAAGGCCCGTAGTTACAATCATCATTATGGTAGAACTTGTAGTGTAAGGAAAGAATAGTTGAGAGTCCGAGCCGGACACTCTTATGAGCCGGCCGGGACTCTGAGAGCTGCTGAGCATCCGCCTCCCTATATAAAGGGACGACCCGGCAGCGGTTTGGGGACAAGAAAAGATCTCGTTGAGAGCCAGGCATAGCAGTTAAGCTCCATGGTCATCGAAACCCTAATCAATACCATCTCAACTGGACGTAGGCTTTTACCTTCACCGTAAGGGGCCGAACCAGTATAAACCCTCGTGTTCCTTGTCCCGTTTAACCCCTTCAAGCTTCCTAGCAGCGATGGCTCCACGACTAAGTCCTAGCTTGAGGACATCTGCCGTGACAATTCCACGACAGTTGGCGCCCACCGTGGGGCCAGCGCACGGTGGATTTGAGTTCTTGAAGGGCAGCTTCGAAGGGCTCAAGGGATACGCTGTGGGCCGGATGACCAAGAGTCGTCGCGGCAAGCTCTACATCGACGATGCAAACTGGGGCCCCGACGCTGGCTCAATCGAGTACGGGTACCGGGTCCCCTTCGGCGGAATTCATGTTTTCATTGGCAAGATTGGTGACCCGGGCCCTGAGCCGGATCTCTGCGCCGATCCCATCGAGACGGCTCAGCGTGCACGACCCGCCCGGGCCCTGCCTGCCTTAAAACATGCTTTTGTGGGATGTATCCATGGAGGGCTCTCTGATAGATCTGGGTCTGGTGATGAGACGGCCGCCGGCTCTGACAGCGAGTCGTCCACCGATGAGTCGAACTCGTTGTATCAACTTCAAGATGGCAGGCTCATGGGTTGTTCCGATGGTGACAGTATCCGGACCCGTTTGAGCTGCCAAGCCGGGTTGGAATCTTCATGGCCGGCGCGCAGCCTGTTCAGAACCCTGCTGCTGGAGCGGGAAACCCGGTGCCCTCACCGGCTCAGGTGCTGATGGATCTCACAGACAAGATGACGGCCCTGTTGACCGCCGCGGTTGACCCGGCGGAGCAAGCTCAGCATGATGCGGAGGTGGCGCAGTTAAAATTGGATCTAGTGAAAGCTAAGGAGGATCTGGCAGCGGAAGGGATCAGGATGGCTGCAGAGAGGGCGGCTCTCGACGCCCAGACTTAGTTGATTCAGGCGCAGTCCTTCCGGCTCACAATGGATCAGAACGTGTCCAATGAGGTCATGAGAAGGAGGCATCAAAAGGCCCAATCTCGACTCCCTCCGGTTTATGATCCACGAAACCTCTTCAACACGCCAGGTGCAGGGTCTAGTAACCCGCCTGGGATCATAGTGCCCGGGTCTGGGCCCCCTGTTCAGCCACAGGTGATGGGGCCTCCCCGGGTGAACCCTGCCCCGCCTCAATACGTGCCAATACCACCGGGTCATTATGCTAACCCCCTGGAGAACATGGTAGCTGCAGCAGCGCGGCTGGCGGCCCTCCCAATGGATGGCGACTCTCCGACGGCTATTGAAACCCGCCGGGTCAGGGAACTCCTTCAGACAGCACTGGCGCAGCAAGAGGCGTACTCTTACAGCCGGGACAGGATCCACTCAACCCCTCGTCCAGGCCGGAGCCCGAGTTACAGCACACACATGGTCTCAACGACCGGCTCAAGTAATGTCCGACGCCATGACCCGCCCCCTGGCCATGGCCCGGCTCATAATGGAGCCTTTCACACAGCAGACCAAGACAGAGCACGACAAGAGGCGGAGCAGGTGCCTCAGTTGACGGCTTACCAGACTCCCCCGGCTTATCCGACGGCTTCCGTCGACGTGGGTATCCCTACCAGGACTGGGGGTGTCCCGTGCTTGGTGCCGGCTCTCCGCAATGAGCGTCTACCCAAGGACTTCAAAGGCCCTAGGAAGGTGCCTAATTACACAGCTGACTTACAACCCGCAGCCTGGATCGAGAGTTACGAGATGGCCATGTGTCGTGGAATTGTCACGGCAGATGTCCTCAAGCTAGGACTTAGTTGTGGAGCCATCGCCGCTAGGAAGCTTGAAGGGGTTAAACGGGACAAGGAACACGAGGGTTTATACTGGTTCGGCCCCTTACGGTGAAGGTAAAAGCCTACGTCCAGTTGAGATGGTATTGATTAGGGTTTCGATGACCAGGAAGCTTAATTGCTATGCCTGGCTCTCGATGAGATCTTTCTTTTCCCTAAACCGCTGCCGGGTCGTCCCTTTATATAGAGATGTCGACGCCCAGCGGCTCTCAGAGTCCCGGCCGGCTCATAAGAGTGTCCGGCTCGGACTCTCAACTATTCCTGCCTTATACTACAAGTTCTACCATAATGATGATTGTAACTACGGGCCTTAAGCCATATCCGGGTCTTTAAGCCCATCTTTAGCCCACCGTCTTCAAGCTTGTCGCTGGGCTTCTGACGATGACCATTATGAGTAACCTGGCCCCTTCTGGCGGGTGACTCTAAGGTCTATATCCTCAACATTAGGCCCCAGATTGATTTGAGCCGGCTCATGTCAATCTTCAATTCTTTCGACAGAAAACCTCCGGCTTACCATTGTGTGAAGGCCATAACCCGGCGTGACATCATCCTCTGGACTCCGGGTGATCTGCCGTGACATCATCTTCCATTAAGTCCATTTTTTACTCCGCCAGATCCGCAACGGATCTTATCTTTACTGCCATCCCGAAAATCGAGGCGCCTCTCGAGCGAGATAACCGCGCCGTGACCTCCTCGTTTCTCGCGCCCACTTATGAGACCGGCCTTATAAATAGCCCGACCCTCGGGTCTTTCTCATTCTCCCTCTTCTGTCATCTCCTTCCTCTCACTGCCCCCGTGCTGTTCGAGCTCCGCCGCCGCCGCCGCCGCAACAGAGCTCCGCATCGTCGTCGTCCTTGGCCGCTGCATCACCCTGAACCGTCCAGAGAACTGCGGCGAAACTCGTGCATCAGTAAGTTCCTTCCTCCCCGTAGGACAGATTTGCGTCAAGCTCCTGTTGTTCTTCCGTGTTCTTCGCCGTCGCCCACGAGTTCTTCGGTAGTTTTCATTTTTACTGCCCTTCTTGATCTTAGACCTGTATAGATCTGCCGCGGTAGCTGTTTGGCACCCATTTCGAATGCAAGTAGACCTCTTTTGACTGCATAAAGGCCCCGTTCGGGCCCAAGAACTTCCCTCGCGTCTGTTTTTAGGTCTAGAAATTTTCTTTTTCAGCCGACCACTTGATCCAAATTATTTACCGCAATGTGTGAAACTTGTTTTCACCACACTTAGTAAAAAACTGCACTCGTTGAGTCATGGCGATTTACATTTCCGGTTTAAAGAAACCACGCGCCGTAGGATCTTCCGGCTCAAAAGAAGCCACACGCCGTAAAAATTTCCGGCTTACTTACAACAAGGTTGTAGATGAATTGAATTACTCTTGACATCTTTTCGGCGGCTTAGATAACCCGATGTACTTAGATATATATCATTAGGCCCCTCCATAAGCCGCCACCTTAAACCTTGACTTGTAAGTTCCTCCGGCTCATTATTAAACCGGACATTTTTCCCTGTATCATAGGCTTCCAACGTTACCATGCCTCCCAAAGCTCCCAAAGCACCCATCACTTGCAACTGGATGAGGTCCAACGTCACCGACGAGACCCTAACGGACTTTATGAAGTCGGGTTACCTGCCCAAGAAGGACGTCATGTCCTACCGTGCCCCTGACCTGTCTGAGGAGAGACCACAACCAAAGGACGGGGAGGTAGTGATTTTTGCGGATCACATGAGCCGGGGCTTCGCACCACCCGGCTCAAAGTTCTTCAGGGATGTATTGAATTTCTTTGACCTGCGGCCACAAGATATAGGACCCAACTCGGTGTCCAACATATGCAATTTCCAAGTGTTCTGCGAGGTCTACCTTGGAGAAGAACCTAGCCTGCTACTCTTCAGAGAGCTCTTCTACCTGAACCGTTAGAATGAGTGCGCCAATGGGCCAAGCCTGGAACTTGGTGGCATCTCCATCCAGCGACGGAGGGACTGCCTTTTCCCTTACGCCGAGCCGCCAAGCCACCCAAAAGACTGGAATCAGACATGGTTCTATTGCCAAGACACGTCGCCGGCTGACGAGAGCCCGCTGCTCGGCTTTCGCCCCTCGCGTCTGGAACCAACACACCCACTGTCAGACAAGCTGACTCAAGCGGAGCGCCAACCTCTCCTCCCCACTATTAACAAGATCAAGGCTCTCCTGGGCAATGGTCTCAATGGAATTGATCTGGTCCGGGTCTGGATCTCATGGCGGGTGATCCCCTTGAGCCGCCGCCCCGGCTTAATGTGTGAGTACACAGGCCGGAAAGATGACCCCCTGCGACACAGCCGCAGCGACCTCCCTGAAGACGTTGCCGAGGATATGACAAAGGCTCTCTTGAATGAAAGCTTGGCAGACTGCGGGAGGACCGGGTTAGCCCCCTTCTGCAAGACCAATCCAGCCCCAGCGGTAAGCCGCTGATCTGAACATCTTATCTTCTTCTGTAGATAACTTTCATCTGAATCTTTAAGAAATCATCATTGTATTTTTCAGGCTGATGATAAATTCTGGAAGGTCAAATATGACCATGAGGCGGCCAAGAAGGCCAGGAAGGCGAAGAAAGCCGCCAAGAGAGCCGCTCCCCGTAAGAAGGGAAGTAGGCTTACTGCTTCAGAGTTGATGCAGCTAAGCGACAGCTCCGAGTCAGAGGTAACCCCTGAACCTGTAAGCTCTTTGTTGTGTTCATTGTTTATTTCTGTCCGCCTTATCAATACTGTTCATCAACAGGATGACACCGGAGCAAGTAACCCGGTGGTTGAAGAGGTAATGTCACTTTCCTCCGACTCGGAGCCCTTGCCAAGGCTGAAAGTCCGAAGGGTAACCCGGAAAGTAAGCTTTTCACATCCTTTAGCTTATCAAGATCCTCAATTTATTTTGAAGCGACAGGTTCATGAGAGCCGGCATCACACCCGGACCAACAAAGACACTGACCTCTCCTCCGGGCTACCTGACGCATCGAGGAAACACCGAACTGAGGTTATCTCCAACTTGTACCCTTTTCATCCTTTAGCGGGTGTTATACGTCAACCGCTCAATTCTTCTGACTCAAATTATCAGGAAACTTCCCCCTCTTCTGGCGACTCTATGCAGTCAAGCCTGCCGGCTTTCAAGACCGTGCCCGGGTAATGATGATCATCTCATGTTGTACTTGTCTTTACTTATATTTTTGTGCTTAACCTTTCTGTCTTTTCAGTGCCCAGGCCAAGCTCACCAAGAGGGCGAAGAAGACCAAGCCGGTTGAAGAGCCGGAGGTAGCAGGTCAAGAACCGCCAGCTGCCTCCGCTCCCGAAGCCACCGCTCCAACCGACAAGGCAACTGCAGAAGCTTCTGCTAACCCGGAGGCCTCCAGCTCGGCTCAACCAGCAGATGATCCGGACGTGGTAATCACCCGAACGGAATTTGTTGAGCCGGGGAGACCTACTGCATTGGCCAAGTGCTCCGCCAAGGGGGAGTTGCTACCGCCCCGCCGGGTTAATCTGGACCTTACCGACTACGCCAACCTGAACATCGGAGAGATCGTCTCCGGCTTCGTCAGCCAAGTGCACAAGACCCGGGATGCAGAGATCAGCATGGTGACCCAGATTCAGCAGAAGTCTGAGGTACCACTCTTCTTTCTTCTTGCTTAGTGTATAGTTATCTTGTTATTCTTACCATGCTCTAGCCCCCAAGTCTACGACTTATGATAGAATATGTTGTAGACTTAAGTTCCGGCTTACTCACTTGAACCGGCAATTTGTAGATAGAAACATTCGATATGAATTAGCCCCCAAGTGCCAAGTGTCTTTGCTTGGAAAGCGCTTGGGACTTTGAAAATTGCATACTAACTGTTCATCCTATAACCCGGAAATTATGCAGGCTGCTTTAAAGAAGTTTGAAGCTGACATCTCCGATCTCAAGACCCGTCTGAAGACGCAAGAAACTGAGACCCGGAAAGCAAATGCCAAATTTGTGTCCAGTATTGCTGCGCAAGAAAAGCTGAAGACGGAGTTTGACGCCGAACGGAAGGCTTGGGCCGAGGAAAAGGCTACTCTGGTGACCCGGGCTGAACAGGCGGAGAAGGCTCTAACAGAGAAGACCGCCGAACTCTCCGGCTTAAGACGCCAAGTGTCCCAGATGGTTGCCACAATCTTCGGTAAGTCACTCCACCGGCTTTCGTCCAATTTATAATTTTTATGCCTCGTAACCCATCCTTGTCGGCGGCTTATCTCATTCTGTTACACAGGTCCTAGAAGCGCCAACCTCAACCAAAGCGTGGTCACCAAGTTGAAGGCCGTGTACACCCTGGTGGAGCAACTCTACACCGGGTCACAGCGCGCCTTGGCCGTGGTGGCCCTATCCAATGAGGTGCCGACTCACCTGGCGGAAGTTCTTCGCCGGCTTGCCGTCCTTCCTCAGCGGGTCCAAGAGCTGCGGCGAGCTTCTGCAAGAGCCGGAGCCATAGCTGCTCTGAGCCGGGCCAAGGCGTTCCTTCCAGAGCTAGACCCGGCGGACATTGCCCTCGGCTATCCCAGCTTGAAGGAAGACGGCACGCCCTTCGACCAAAAGGACTTTGCCGCCTGCGTGAAGATCGTGCGTCCAGTGGCCACCCTCATTGGAAATGACACGGATCTGACCAAGTACCAGTCGGGTTATGATGCAGAAAATCAGAGGATCCCCACTACGCGTTACGAAGCCATCAACTTAATCCCGCCGACTCGTAAGCACACATTTGCCCCGGAAGTTGACCCGGCCGGGTTAATTGACGAGGAAGCGCAATTTGAAGCTCTGAGCGGCATTGACTGGAAGTCGTCAACTTTCCAGGTCTTGGGAACAGTCGGAGGCGCGGAGAGGGATGAGCCGGAGACTTCAACCCAGCAAGCATCGTAACTCGGCAGGCGGCTGACTAAACAATGCTTCACCCTTTTGGACTCGATGAGTCTTTGTAATAGAGTAGGACCAACACTTTAACTTTGCTGTGCCATCGTGCACGCATTGAATGCTGAAGTCCATTGAAGTTTTCTCCTTTATATCTCCCCGGGTCATAATCAATCATTCATTTTCCTTAAGCTCAAATAGTTGCTTTTAACTATCCTGCATAGAAGGACAAATCACAAGTCTCTAGGCGGCTTACCGCACTGAGAATCATAGTTTTAGACAGATAACCCGGAAGATGAATCAAAAAGACTGGTCCTTAATCATGTCTTTGACATACCCGTAATAACACACTTACCGGTCTGCAAGCACACTTCCGGCTCATATAACCCGGGTAATAAGGTTGGTACCTCAACTCCGGTTTACCAGTCTTAAGAACACCGATTGTATTCAACCAGTACTGTAGATCCAAGTTTAAGCCGGCAAGGTGAGACCCGGCCGTGCATACTTGAAATAATCAGAAGAACTCGCTATAACTCAGAAAAACTTAGGGGCTTCCGGTTCGAATACGACCAGAGACCCGTCCCAAAGGGGTTATGCTAAGATTCAAATACGAGCATATAGCCCCAAGTGGGTGTGGCGATGCCAATCAAGAGGGTACCGACAGCCATGTTCTCTTTGGTTCGAATACGACCCAAGTTTGAACAGGAAGCCCCCAAATGACTTAAGTATTGTTTAACGACGCTGATTCGGATACGATCCACGTCGGTTCCCAAAGGGGTTAAACTATGATTCAAATATGATCAAAGAAAACTCCCCAATGAGCTCGGCACTTTGCCAATCAAATGGGTATCGACAGCTATGTTCTCTTTGGTTCGAATACGACCTATGTTTGAACAGGAAGCCCCCAAGTGACTATATTGTGCATGGCTAGATTCGAATACGATCATAAGCCGGACCCTCCTTCAAATTATCATATGATCTTGTAATGAAAACAACATGTTTATCTTTGGAGGAGAAAAAAGGACAGAAGTCCTGCTTTATTGCTTATCATAATATATACATGGCTTAGGGAAATATGTACATTATGAGAGCCGGTGGCTCAAGTGTAATAAGGCCGAAGCGGAGCTATGTTCCACGGCCGACGGGTCTCTTCCTCCGATGTACGTGAATCTTTGTGCTCCCGAATGTCGATGAGGTAATATGACCCGTTGTGCAAATTCTTGCTGACCACAAAGGGCCCTTCCCAAGGCGGGGATAGCTTGTGCGCATCTGTTTGATCTTGGATGAGCCGGAGCACCAGATCGCCTTCTTGGAAGACCCGGGATTTAACCCGGCGACTATGGTAACGGCGCAGGTCCTGTTGGTAAATCGCTGAGCGAGCTGCTGCCACATCACGCTGTTCGTCCAACAAGTCAAGAGCATCTTGGCGCGCCTGTTCATTATCCACCTCAACATAAGCCACCACTCGAGGCGAGTCATGACGGATGTCACTGGGGAGGACTGCTTCCGCTCCATAAACCATGAAGAAAGGCGTGAAACCTGTAGACCTGTTAGTAGTAGTGTTGATGCTCCACAGCACGGAGGGTAACTCCTCCACCCAACAACCCGGCGTCCGTTGCAAAGGGACCAAAAGCCGGGGTTTGATGCCTTTCAGAATCTCCTGATTAGCTCTCTCAGCTTGACCATTGGATTGAGGGTGAGCCACTGATGAAACATCAAGTCTAATATGCTCTCGTTGACAAAACTCCTCCATGGCGCCTTTGGATAGATTGGTACCATTATTAGTTATAATGCTGTGTGGAAAACCAAAGCGAAAGATCACCTTTTTCATAAACTGAACTGTCGTGGCTGCATCACACTTGCTAACTGGCTCCGCCTCAACCCACTTGGTGAATTTGTCAACTGCCACCAAGAGGTGGGTCTTCTTATCCTTGGACCTTTTAAAAGGCCCAACCATATCAAGCCCCCAGACCGCAAAGGGCCAAGTAATTGGGATCATCCTCATCTCTTGAGCCGGCACATGAGCCCGTCGCGAGAACCTTTGGCAACCATCACACTTACTGACCAAGTCCTCCGCATCAGCATGAGCCGTCAGCCAATAAAAACCATGACGAAAAGCCTTGGCCACAAGGGACTTTGAGCCGGCATGATGACCACAATCCCCTTTGTGGATCTCACGCAAGATCTCTTGACCTTCCCTAGGGGAGACACAACGCTGGAACGCTCCCGTAACACTGCGGCGATGCAGCTCACCATTGATAACCACCATTGACTTAGACCGCTGGGTTATCTGCCTGGCCAAAGTTTCATCCTCAGGCAACTCTCCCCGGGTCATGTAAGCCAGATAAGGCACTGTCCAGTCAGGGATGATGTGGAGAGCCGCCACCAATTGTGCCTCCGGGTCAGGGACAGCCAAGTCTTCCTCTGTAGGCAACCTAACAGAAGGGTTATGCAAGACATCCAAGAAAGTATTAGGCGGCACCGGCTTTCGCTGAGAGCCCAGCCGGCTTAAAGCATCAGCCGCCTCGTTTTTCCTGCGATCGATGTGCTCTACTTGGTAACCCTGAAAGTGCCCAGCAATGGCATCAACTTCGCGGCGATAAGCAGCCATGAGAGGATCCTTGGAGTCCCATTTTCCTGATACTTGTTGAGCCACCAAGTCTGAGTCGCCGAAGCACCTTACCCGGCTCAAGCTCATCTCTTTAGCCATCCGAAGACCGTGAAGCAAGGCCTCGTACTCCGCTGCATTGTTGGTACAAGGAAACATCCATTGTAGCACATAATGGAACTTGTCACCCTTAGGGGAAGCCAATACGACTCCAGCCCCCGAGCCCTCCAACTGCCTGGACCCATCGAAGTGAATAGTCCAATATGTGTTATCCGGCTTTTGTTCAGGCACTTGTAACTCTGTCCAATCATTGATGAAATCCACCAAATCCTGAGACTTAACAGCAGTGCGTGGCACATACTTCAGACCATGAGGTCCGAGCTCTATAGCCCACTTAGCCACTCTCCCCGTGGCCTCTCTGTTTTGAATGATATCTCCAAGGGGGGCAGAACTGACCACAGTGATGGGATGACCCTGAAAATAATGCTTAAGCTTCCGGCTTGCCATGAACACACCATAAACAAGCTTCTGCCAATGCGGATACTGCTGCTTGGGCTCAATGAGTACTTCGCTCACATAATAAACCTGCCGCTGAACCAGATGCTCCTTACCCTCTTCCTTGCGCTCCACCACCACGGCCACACTGACGGCTCGTGTGTTAGCAGCCACATACAGTAATAAGGGCTCCTTGTCAACCGGAGCAGCAAGGACTGGGGGCTCGGCCAGCTGCCTCTTCAAATCCTCAAAAGCAGTATTGGCTGCATCATTCCAGACAAAGTTATCAGTTTTCTTCATCAACTGATATAATGGCATGGCCTTCTCCCCCAAACGGCTTATAAAACGGCTTAAAGCAGCGATACGACCCGCCAGGCGCTGGACGTCGTTTATACACGCCGGCTTAGCCAGGGAGGTGATGGCCTTGATCTTCTCCGGGTTAGCTTCAATGCCCCTGTTAGAAACCAAGAAACCCAAGAGCTTGCGTGCAGGAACACCAAAAACGCACTTGGCCGGGTTAAGCATCATCTTGTAGACCCGGAGATTATCAAAAGTTTCCCTTAGATCATCTATCAAGGTTTCCTCCTTCCTGGATTTAACCACAATATCGTCCACATAAGCATGAACGTTGCGCCCAATCTGGTTATGAAGATAGTTCTGCACGCAGCGCTGATAAGTCGCCTGCGCAGCCTTGAGTCCAAAGGGCATAGACACATAGCAGAAGGCTCCAAAGGGAGTGATGAACGCCGTCTTCTCCTGGTCCTTAACTGCCATCTTAATCTGATGATATCCAAAATAAACATCCAAGAAACTTAAACGCTCACAACCCGCCGTAGCATCAATGATTTGATCAATACGGGGAAGGGCAAAAGGATCAGTCGGACACGCTTTGTTCAAGTCCGTGTAGTCCACACACATCCGCCAGGTGCCGTTCTTCTTGAGCACGAGCACCGGGTTAGCTAACCACTCCGGGTGAAAGACTTCAACAATAAACCCAGCCGCCAAGAGCCGGGCCACCTCTTCTCCAATGGCTTTCCGCCTCTCTTCATTAAACCGCCGAAGGAATTGCCTGACTGGCTTAAATTTCGGATCAACATTAAGAGTGTGCTCAGCGAGTTCTCTAGGTACACCTGGCATGTCGGACGGCTTCCATGCAAAAATGTCCCTATTCTCACGGATGAACTCGATGAGCGCGCTTTCCTATTTTGGATCCAGATTGGCACTGATGCTAAACTGCTGAGATGAATCTCCTGGAACGAAATCAACAAGTTTAGTCTCATCAGCCGACTTAAATTTCATCGCCGGCTCATGCTCCGTAGTCGGCTTTTTCAGAGAGGTCATATCTGTTGGGTCAACGTTGTCTTTGTAAAACATCAACTCCTCTGTTGCGCAAACAGACTCTGCATAAGCTGCATCGCCTTCCTCACACTCCAAAGCCACCTTCTGGCTGCCGTGAACCGTAATGGTCCCATTATGACCCGGCATCTTGAGCTGTAAGTATACGTAACACGGCCGTGCCATGAACTTGGCGTAAGCCGGCCGCCCAAATATGGCATGGTACGGACTTCTTATCTTGACCACCTCAAAGGTCAATTTTTCCACCCTGTAGTTGTGCTCGTCTCCAAAGGCCACTTCCAACTCAATCTTGCCGACTGGGTAAGCCGACTTACCAGGTACCACACCATGGAAAATAGTGTTTGACTGGCTGAGGTTCTTATCAATCAACCCCATACGACAGAACGTCTCATAATAGAGGATGTTGATGCTGCTGCCTCCATCCATGAGCACCTTAGTGAACTTATATCCTCCCACCTGAGGAGCCACCACCAAAGCCAAGTGACCCGGATTATCCACCCGGGGAGGGTGATACTCCCTACTCCACACTATAGGCTGCTCAGACCACCGCAAGTAGCGTGGAACCGCCGGCTCAACAGCGTTCACAACCCTCTTATGAAGCTTCTGATCTCGCTTACACAGACTGGTGGTAAACACATGATACTGTCCACCGCTAAGCTGCTTTGGATTGGTCTGATAACCCCCCTGCTGCTGTTGATGACCCTGGCCAGACTGCTGATTGAAGCCCCCTTGATTGTTCTGAGGATTAGAATTTGAGCCGCCGCCCGGGCCATGAAAACCGCCGGCGCCTGAGCCACCGCCCGAGCCATTATTGCCGTTAAAGGCGTTGGAATTCTTAAAGGCCTTCATGATTGCACAATCCTTCCATAGATGAGTTGCTGGCTTCTCTCTAGAGCCATGCCTTGGACAAGGCTCATTCAACAGTTGCTCCAGCGTCGGTCCTGCCCGCCGCCTCGGGGAGGGGGCCTCCCCTTGCGTCTCTGGCTATTACCCTGTGAACTGGCATTGGCCACGAACTCTAGGCTGCCATCGGCCTTGCGCTTGCCACCTCCTTGGTTCCCCGGGTTATGCTGATGACCCTTGCCATTGCCGTTCTTCTTTCCCTTCCCTGTCCTTTCATCATCTGAAGCGGGGTCCTTGGTACCATCAGAATCGGCGTACTTGACGAGAGCCGCCATCAGTGTACCCATATCATTGCAGTCGCGCTTAAGCCGCCCGGGTTTCATCTTCAGGGGCACGAAACGACAATTCTGTTCCAACATTAAGACTGCAGAGCCGGCATCCATCTTATCAGATGAATGTATTATTTCCTTAACCCGGCAAACCCAATGTGTCGTAGACTCACCCTCCTGCTGCTTACAGTTAGTCAAATCCACAATTGACATAGACTGCCTACAGGTATCCTTAAAGTTTTGGATGAACCGGGCTTTCAGCTCAACCCAAGACCCGATGGAATTCGGTGGTAGCCCTTTCAACCAAGTGCGGGCAGTCCCATCTAACATCATAGTGAAGTACTTGGCCATTGCCGCTTCACTGGCCTCCAGCAGTTCCATGGCCATCTCGTAACTCTCGATCCAGGCTGCAGGTTGTAAGTCAGCTGTGTAATTAGGCACCTTCCTAGGGCCTTTGAAGTCCTTGGGTAGACGCTCATTGCGGAGAGCCGGCACCAAGCACCGGACACCTCCAGTCCTGGTAGGGATACCCGCGTCGGCGGGAGCCGTCGGATAAGCCGGGGGAGTCTGGTAAGCCGTCAACTGAGGCACCTGCTCTGCCTCTTGCCGTGCTCTGTCTTGGTCTGCTGCGTAAAAGGCTCCATTATGAGCCGGGCCATGGCCAGGGGGCGGGTGATGGCGTCGGACATTACTTGAGCCGGTCGCTGAAACCATGTGTCTACTGTAACTCGGGCTCTGGCCTGGACGAGGGGTCGAGTGGATCCTGTCCCGGCTATAAGAGTACGCCTCTTGCTGCGCCAGTGCTGTCTGAAGGAGCTCCCTGACCCGGCGGGTTTCAATAGCCGTCGGAGAGTTGCCATCAATTGGGAGGGCTGCCAGCCGCGCTGCTGCGGCGACCATGTTCTCCAGCGGGTTAGCATAATGACCCGGTGGTATTGGCACATACTGAGGCGGGGCAGGGTTCACCCGGGGAGGCCCCATCACTTGTGGCTGAACAGGGGTCCCAGACCCGAGCACTATGACCCCTGGCGGGTCACTAGACCCTGCACCTGGCGTGTTGAAGAGGTTCCGAGGATCGTAAACCGGAGGGAGTCGAGATTGGGCTTTTTGATGCCTCCTTCTCATGACCTCATTGGAGACGTTCTGATCCATCGTGAACCGGAAGGACTGCGCCTGAATCAACTGAGTCTGGGCGTCGAGAGCCGCCCTCTCTGCAGCCATCCTGATCCCTTCCGCTGCGAGATCCTCCTTAGCTTTCACTAGATCCAACTTTAACTGCGCCACCTCCGCATCATGCTGAGCTTGATCCGCCGGGTCGACCGCGGCAGTCAACAGGGCCGTCATCTTGTCCGTGAGATCCATCAGCACCTGAGCCGGCGAGGGCACCGGGTTTCCCGCTCCAGCAGCAGGGTTCTGAACAGGCCGCGCGCCGGCCATGAAGATTCCAACCCGGCTTGGCAGCTCAAACGGGTCCGGAATACTGTCACCATCGGAACAACCCATGAGCCTGCCATCTTGAAGTTGATACAACGAGTTTGACTCATCGGTAGACGACTCGCCGTCACAGCCGGCGGCCATCTCATCACCAGATCCAGATCTATCAGAGAGCCCTCCATGGATACATCCCACAAAAGCATGCTTTAAGGCAGGCAGGGCCCGGGCGGGTCGTGCACGCTGAGCCGTCTCGATGAGATCGGCGCAGAGATCCGGCTCAGGGCCCGGCTCACCAATCTTGCCAATGAAAACATGAATTCCGCCGAAGGGGACCCGGTACCCATACTCAATTGAGCCGGTGTCGGGGCCCCAGTTTGCATCGTCGATGTAGAGCTTGCCGCGACGACTCTTGGTCATCCGGCCCACAGCGTATCCCTTGAGCCCTTCGAAGCTGCCCTTCAAGAACTCAAATCCACCGTGCGCTGGCCCCACGGTGGGCGCCAACTGTCGTGGAATTGTCACGGCAGATGTCCTCAAGCTAGGACTTAGTCGTGGAGCCATCGCCGCTAGGAAGCTTGAAGGGGTTAAACGGGACAAGGAACACGAGGGTTTATACTGGTTCGGCCCCTTACGGTGAAGGTAAAAGCCTACGTCCAGTTGAGATGGTATTGATTAGGGTTTCGATGACCAGGAAGCTTAATTGCTATGCCTGGCTATCGATGAGATCTTTCTTTTCCCTAAACCGCTGTCGAGTCGTCCCTTTATATAGAGATGTCGATGCCCAGCGGCTCTCAGAGTCCCGGCCGGCTCATAAGAGTGTCCGGCTCGGACTCTCAACTATTCCTGCCTTATACTACAAGTTCTACCATAATGATGATTGTAACTACGGGCCTTAATCCATATCCGGGTCTTTAAGCCCATCTTTAGCCCACCGTCTTCAAGCTTGTCGCTGGGCTTCTGACGATGACCATTATGAGTAACCCGGCCCCTTCTGGCGGGTGACTCTAAGGTCTATATCCTCAACACCATGGAACTGCTGGAAGTCAGTGAAGCAGCAATGGCCAAGTACTTCACCATGATGTTAGATGGGACTGCCCGCACTTGGTTGAAGGGGCTACCACCGAATTCCATCGGGTCTTGGGCTGAGCTGAAAGCCCGGTTCATCCAAAACTTTAAGCATACCTGTAGGCAGTCTATGTCAATTGTGGATTTGACTAACTATAAGCAACAGGAGGGTGAGTCTACGGCACATTGGGTTCGCCGGGTTAAGGAAATAATACATTCGTCTGATAAGATGGATGCCGGCTCTGCAGTCTTAATGTTGGAACAGAATTGTCGTTTCGTGCCCCTGAAGATGAAACTCGGGCGGGTTAAGCGCGACTGCAATGATATGGGTACACTGATGGCGGCTCTCGTCAAGTACGCCGATTCTGATGGTACCAAGGACCCCGCTTCAGATGATGAAAGGACAGGGAAGGGAAAGAAGAACGGCAATGGCAAGGGTCATCAGCATAACCCGGGGAACCAAGGAGGTGGCAAGCGCAAGGCCGATGGCAGCCTAGAGTTCGTAGCCAATGCCAGCTCACAGGGCAATAGCCAGAGACGCAAGGGGAGGCCCCACCCCGAGGCGGCGGGTCAGGCCCGACGCTGGAGCAACTATTGAATGAGCCTTGTCCAAGGCATGGCTCTAGAGAGAAGCCAGCTACTCATCTATGGAAGGATTGTGCAATCATGAAAGCCTTTAAGAATTCCAATGCCTTTAACGGCAACAATGGCGCGGGCGGTGGATCAGGCGCCGGCGGTTTTCATGGCCCGGGCGGCGGCTCAAATTCTAATCCTCAGAACGGTCAAGGGCGCTTTAATCAGCAGTCTGGCCAAGGTCATCAACAGCAGCAGGGGGGTTATCAGACCAATCCAAAGCAGCTTAGCAGTGGACAGTATCATGTGTTTACCACCAGTCTGTGTAAGCGGGATCAGAAGCTTCATAAGAGGGCTGTGAATGCTGTTGAGCCGGCGGTTCCACGCTACTTACGGTGGTCTGAGCAGCCTATAGTGTGGAGTAGGGAGGATCACCCTTCCCGGGTGGATAATCCGGGTCACTTGGCCTTGGTGGTGGCTCCTCAGGTGGGAGGATACAAGTTCACTAAGGTGCTCATGGATGGAGGTAGCAACATCAACATCCTCTATTATGAGACTTTTCGTCGTATGGGGTTGATTGATAAGAACCTCAGCCAGTCAAACACTATTTTCCATGGTGTGGTACCTGGTAAGTCGGCTTACCCAGTCGGCAAGATCGAGTTGGAAGTGGCCTTTGGAGATGAGCACAACTACAGGGTGGAAAAATTGACCTTTGAGGTGGTCAAGATAAGAAGTCCGTACCATGCCTTATTTGGGCGGCCGGCTTACGCCAAGTTCATGGCACGGCCGTGTTACGTATATTTATAGCTCAAGATGCCGGGCCATAATGGGACCATTACGGTTCACGGCAGCCGGAAGGTGGCCTTGGAGTGTGAGGAAGGCGATGCGGCTTATGCAGAGTCTGTTTGCGCAACAGAGGAGTTGAAGTTTTACAAAGACAACGTTGACCCAACAGATATGACCTCTCTGAAAAAGCCGACTATGGAACATGAGCCGGCAATGAAATTTAAGTCGGCTGATGAGACTAAACTCGTTGATTTCGTTCCAGGAGATTCATCTCAGCAGTTTAGCATCAGTGCCAATCTGGATCCAAAATAAGAAAGCGCGCTCATCGAGTTCATCCGTGAGAATAGGGACATTTTTGCATGGAAGCCGTCCGACATGCCAGGTGTAACTAGAGAACTCGCTGAGCACACTCTCAATGTTGATCCGAAATTTAAGCCGGTCAGGCAATTCCTTCGGCGGTTTAATGAAGAGAGGCGGAAAGCTTTTGGTGAAGAGGTGGCCCGGCTCTTGGCGGCCGGGTTTATTGTTGAAGTCTTTCACCCAGAGTGGTTAGCTAACCCGGTGCTCGTGCTCAAGAAGAACGGCACCTGGCGGATGTGTGTGGATTACACGGACTTAAACAAGGCGTGTCCGGCTGATCCTTTTGCTCTTCCCCGTATTGATCAAATCATTGATGCTACGGCGGGTTGCGAGCGCTTGAGTTTCTTGGATGCTTATTCTGGATACCATCAGATTAAAATGGCAGTTAAGGACTAGGAGAAGACGACGTTCATCACTCCCTTTTGAGCCATCTGCTATGTGTCTATGCCTTTTGGGCTCAAGAGCGCGCAGGCGACTTATCAGCGTTGCGTGCAGAACTGTCTTCATAACCAGATCGGGCGCAATGTTCATGCTTATGTGGATGATATTGTGGTTAAGTCCAAGGAGGAGAACACCTTGATAGATGATCAGAGAAACCTTTGATAATCTCCGGGTCTACAAGATGATGCTTAACCCGGCCAAGTGTGTTTTTGGTGTTCCTGCAGGCAAGCTCTTGGGTTTCTTGGTTTCTAACAGAGGCATTGAAGCTAACCCGGAGAAGATCAAGGCCATCACCTCCCTGGCTAAGCCGGCGTGTATAAACGACGTCCAGCGCCTGGCGGGTCGTATTGCTGCTTTAAGCCGTTTTATAAGCCGTTTGGGGGAGAAGGCTATGCCATTATATCAGTTGATGAAGAAAACTGATGACTTTGTCTGGAATGATGCAGCTAATACTGCTTTTGAGGATTTGAAGAGGCAACTGGCCGAGCCCCCGGTCCTTGCTGCTCCAGTTGACAAGGAGCCTTTATTGCTGTATGTGGCTGCTAACACACGAGCTGTCAGTGTGGCTGTTGTGGTGCAGTGCAAGGAAGAGGGTAAGGAGCATCCGGTTCAGCGGCCGGTTTATTATGTCAGCGAAGTACTCATTGAGTCCAAGCAGCGGTATCCGCATTGGCAGAAGCTTGTTTATGGTGTGTTCATGGCAAGCCGGAAGCTTAAGCATTATTTCCAGGGTCACCCCATCACTGTGGTCAGTTCTGCCCCCCTTGGAGATATCATTCAAAACAGAGAGGCCACAGGGAGAGTGGCTAAGTGGGCTATAGATCTCGGACCTCATGGTCTGAAGTACGTGCCACGCACTGCTATTAAGTCTCAGGCTTTGGTGGATTTCATCAATGATTGGACAGAGCTACAAGTGCCCGAACAAAAGCCGGATAACACATATTGGACTATTCACTTCGATGGGTCCAGACAGTTGGAGGGCTCGGGGGCTGGAGTCGTATTGGCTTCCCCTAAGGGTGACAAGTTCCATTATGTGCTACAATTGATGTTTCCTTGTACCAACAATGCAGCTGAGTACGAGGCCTTGCTTCACGGTCTTCGGATGGCTAAGGAGATGAGCTTGAGCCGGGTAAGGTGTTTCGGCGACTCAGACTTGGTGGCTCAACAAGTATCAGGAAAGTGGGACTCCAAGGATCCTCTCATGGCGGCTTATCGCCGCGAAGTTGATGCCATTGCTGGGCACTTTCAGGGTTACCAAGTAGAGCACATCGATCGCAGGAAGAATGAGGCGGCTGATGCTTTAAGCCGGCTGGGCTCTCAGCGAAAGCCGGTGCCGCCTAATACTTTCTTGGATGTCTTGCATAACCCTTCTGTTAAGTTGCCTACAGAGGAAGACTTGGCTGTCCCTGACCCGGAGGCACAATTGGTGGCGGCTCTCCACATCATCCCGGACTGGACAGTGCCTTATCTGGCTTACATGACCCGGGGAGAGTTGCCTGAGGATGAAACTTTGGCCAGACAAATAACCCGGCGGCCTAAGTCAATGGTGGTTATCAATGGTGAGCTGCATCGCCGCAGTGGTACGGGAGCATTCCAGCGTTGTGTCTCCCCTGGGGAAGGTCAAGAGATCTTGCGTGAGATCCACGAAGGGGATTGTGGTCATCATGCCGGCTCAAAGTCTCTTGTGGCCAAGGCTTTTCGTCATGGTTTCTATTGGCTGACGGCTCATGCTGATGCGGAGGACTTGGTCAGTAAATGTGATGGTTGCCAAAGGTTCTCGCGACGGGCTCATGTGCCGGCTCAAGAGCAGAGGATGATCCCAATTACTTGGCCCTTTGTGGTCTGGGGGCTTGATATGGTTGGGCCTTTTAAAAGGTCCAAGGATAAGAAGAGTCACCTCTTGGTGGCAGTTGACAAGTTTACCAAGTGGGTTGAAGCAGAGCCAGTTAGCAAGTGTGATGCAGCCACGACAGTTCAGTTTATGAAAAGGGTGATCTTTCGCTTTGGCTTTCCACACAGCATTATAACTGACAATGGTACCAATTTATCTAAAGGCGCCATGGAGGAGTTTTGTCAACGAGAGCATATTAGACTTGATGTTTCATCAGTGGCTCACCCTCAATCCAATGGTCAAGCTGAGAGGGCTAATTAGGAGATTCTGAAAGGCATCAAACCCCGGCTTCTGGTCCCTTTACAACGGACGCCGGGTTGTTGGGTGGAGGAGTTACCCTCCGTGTTGTGGAGCATCAACACTACTCCTAACAGGTCTACAGGTTTCACGCCTTTCTTCATGGTTTATGGAGCGGAAGCAGTCCTCCCCAGTGACATCCGTCATGGCTCGCCTCGAGTGGCGGCTTATGTTGAGGTGGATAATGCACAGGCGCGCCAAGATGCTCTTGACTTGTTGGACGAGCAGCGTGATGTGGCAGCAGCCCGCTCAGCGATTTACCAACAGGACCTGCGCCGTTATCATAGTCGCCGGGTCAAATCCCGGGTCTTCCAGGAAGGCGATCTGGTGCTCCGGCTCATCCAAGATCAAACAGATGCGCACAAACTATCCCCGCCTTGGGAAGGGCCCTTTGTGGTCAGCAAGAATTTGCACAACGGGTCATATTACCTCATTGACATTCGGGAGCACAAAGATTCACGTAAGTCTGAGGAAGAGACCCGTCGGCCGTGGAACATAGCTCAACTTCGGCCTGATTACACTTGAGCCACCGGCTCTCATAATGTACATATTTCCCTAAGCCATGTATATATTATGATAAGCAATAAAGCAGGACCTCTGTCCTTTTTTCTCCTCCAAAGATAAACGTGTTGTTTTCATTACAAGATCATATGATAATTTGAAGGAGGGTCCGGCTTATGATCATATTCGAATCTAGCCATACACAATATAGTCACTTGGGGGCTTCCTGTTCAAACATAGGTCGTATTCGAACCAAAGAGAACATAGCTGTCGATACCCATTTGATTGGCAAAGTGCCGAGCTCATTGGGGAGTTTTCTTTGATCATATTTGAATCATAGTTTAACCCCTTTGGAAACCGACGTGGATCGTATCCGAATCAGCACCGTTAAACAATTCTTAAGTCATTTGGGGGCTTCCTGTTCAAACATGGGTCGTATTCGAACCAAAGAGAACATAGCTGTCGGTACCCTCTTGATTGGCATCGCCACACCCACTGGGGGCTATATGATCGTATTCGAATCTTAGCATAACCCCTTTGGGACGGGTCTCTGGTCGTATTCGAACCGGAAGCCTCTAAGTTTTTCTGATTTATAGTAAGTTCTTCTGATTATTTCAAGTATGCACGGCGGGTCTCACCTTGCCGGCTTAAACTTTGATCTACCGTACTAGTTGCATACAATCGGCGTTCTTAAGACTGGTAAACCGGAGTTGAGGTACCAACCTTATTACCCGGGTTATATAAGCCGGTAGTGTGCTTGCAGGCCGGTAAGTGTGTTATTACGGGTATGTCAAAGACATGATTGAGGACCAGTCTTTTTTGATTCATCTTCTGGGTTATATGTCTAAAACTACGATTCTCAGTGCGGTAAGCCGCCTAGAGACTTGTGATTTGTCTTTCTATGCAGGATAGTTAAAGGCAACTATTTGAGACTAAGGAAAATGCATGACCCGAGGAAATATAAAGGAGACAACTTCAATGGACTTCAGCATTCAACGCGTGCACGATGGCACGGCAAAGTTAAAGTATTGGTCCTACTCTATTACAAGAAATCATTGAGTCCAAAAGGGTGGAGCATTGTTTAGTAAGCCGCTTGCAGAGTTACGATGCTTGCTGAGCTGACGTCTCCGGCTCATCCCTCTCCTCTCCTCCGGCTGTTCCCAAGACCTGGAAGGTTGACGACTTCCAGTCAATGCTGCTCAGAGCTTCAAATTGAGCTTTCTCGTCAATTAACCTGGCCGGGTCAACTTCTAGGGCAAATGTGTGCTTACGAGTCGGCGGGATTAAGTTGATGGCTTCGTAGCGCGGAGTGAGGATCCTCTGATTCTCTGAATCGTAACCCGGCTGGTACTTAGTCAGATCCGTGTCATTGCCGATCAGAGTGGCCACCGGGCGTACGGTCTTCACGCAGGCTGCAAAGTCCCTTTGGTCGAAGGGGGTGCCGTCTTCCTTCAAACTGGGGTAGCCCAGAGCGATGTCCGCCGGGTCTAGTTCTGGAAGGAACGCCTTGGCCCGGCTCAGAGCAGCTATGGCTCCGGCTCTTGCCGAGGCCCATCGCAGCTCCTGGACACGTTGAGGAAGAACGGCGAACCGCCGAAGAACTTCCGCCAGGTGAGTCGGCACCTCATTGGATAGGGCCACCACAGCCAAAGCACGCTGTGACCCGGTGTAGAGTTGCTCCACCAGGGTGTACACGGCTTTCAACTTGGTGACCACACTTTGGTTGAGGTTGGCGCTTCTGGGACCTGTTTAACAGAATAAGATAAGCCGCTAACATGGATGGGTTATGAGATATAAAGATTATACACTTGATGAAAGCCGGTGAAATGACTTACCGAAGATTGCGGCAACCATCTGGGACACTTGGCGCTTTAAGCCGGAGAGTTCGGCGGTCTTCTATGTCAGAGCCTTCTCCGCCTGTTCGGCCCGGTTCACCAGGGTAGCGTTTTCTTCGGCCCAAGCTTTCCGTTCAGCGTCAAACTCCGTCTTCAGCTTCTCTTGCGCAGCAATACTGGACACAAACTTGGCATTGGCCTTCCGGGTTTCCATTTCTTGCGTCCTCATCCGGGTCTTCAGATCGGAGATGTCAGCTTCAAACTTCTTGCAAGCAGCTTGCATAATTTCCGGGTTATAGGATGAACAGTTATTATGCAATTTTTTTTTTAAAAAAGTCCCAAGCACTTTCCAAGCAAAGACACTTGGCACTTGGGGGCTAATGCATATCGAACGTTTCTATCTACAAATTGCCGGTTCAAGTGAGTAAGCCGGAACTTAAGTCTACAACATATTCTATCATAAGTCGTCGACTTGGGGGCTAGAGCATGGTAAGAATAACAAGATAACTATACAGTAAGCAAGAAGAAAGAAGAGTGGTACCTCAGACTTCTGCTGAATCTGGTTCACATGCCGATCTCTGCATCCCGGCTCTTGTGCACTTGGCTGACGAAGCCGGAGACGATCTCTCCGATGTTCAGGTTGGCGTAGTCGGTGAGGTCCAGATTAACCCGGCGGGGCTGTAGCAACTCCCCCTTGGCGGAGCACTTGGCCAGCGCAGTAGGTCTCCCCGGCTCAACAAATTCCGTCCGGGTGATTACCACGTCCGGGTCATCTGCTGGTTGAGCCGAGCTGGAGGCCTCCGGGTTAGCAGAAGCTTCTGCTATTGGCTTGTCGGTTGGAGCAGTGACTTCAGGAGCAGAGGCAGCTGGCGGTTCTTGAGCGGCTACCTCCGGTTCAGGCAAGTCCGGCTCTTCGACCGGCTTGTTCTTCTTCGCCCTTTTGCTGAGTTTTGCCTGGGCACTGAAAAGACAAAAAGGTTAAGCACAAAAGTGTAAGTAAAGACAAGTACAACATGAGATGATCATCATTACCCGGGAACGGTCTTGAAAGCCGGCAGGTTCGACTGCATAGAGTCGCCAGAAGAGGGGGAAGTTTCCTGATAATTTGAGTCAGAAGAGTTGAGCGGTTGATGTATAACACCCGCCAAAGGATGAAAAGGGTACAAGTTTGAAATCACCTCGGTCCGGCGTTTCCTCGATGCGTTAGGTAAGCCGGAAGAGAGGTCAGCGTCCTTGTTGGTCCGGGTGTGCCGCCGGCTCTCATAAGTCTGTCGCTTCAAAAGAAATTGAGGATCTTGATAAGCTAAAGGATGTGAAAATCTTACTTTCCGGGTTACCCTTCGGACTTTCAGCCTTGGCAAGGGCTCGGAGGAAAGTGACATTACCTCTTCAACCACCGGGTTACTTGCTCCGGTGTCATCCTGTTGATGAACAATATTGATAAGGCGGACAGAAATAAGCAATAAACATAACAAGAGCTTACAGGTTCAGGGGTTACCTCTGACTCGGAGCTGTCGCTTAGTTGCATCAGCTCTGAAGCAGTAGGCCTACTTCCCTTCTTACGGGGAGCGGCTCTCTTGGCGGCTTTCTTCACCTTCCTGGCCTTCTTGGCCGCCTCATGGTCATATTTGACCTTCCAGAATTTGTCATCAGCCTGAAAAATACAATGATGATTTCTTAAAGATTCAGATGAAAGTTATCTACAGAAGAAGATAAGATGTTCAGATCAGCGACTTACTGCTGGGGCTGGATTGGTCTTGCAGAAGGGGGCTAACCCGGTCCTCCCGCAGTCTGCCAAGCTCTCGTTCAAGAGAGCCTTGGTCATGTCCTCGGCAAAGTCTTCAGGGAGGTCGCTGCGGCTGTGTCGCAGGGGGTCATCGTTCCGGCCTGTGTACTCACACATTAAGCCGGGGCGGCGGCTCAAGGGGATCACCCGCCACGAGATCCAGACCCGGACTAGGTCAATTCCATTGAGACCATTGCCCAGGAGAGCCTTGATCTTGTTAATAGTGGGGAGGAGAGGTTGGCGCTCCGCTTGAGTCAGCTTGTCAGACAGTGGGTGTGTTGGTTCCAGACGCGAGGGGCGAAAGCCGGGCAGCGGACTCTCATCAGCCGGCGATGTGTCTTGGCAATAGAACCACGTCTGGTTCCAGTCTTTGGGGTGGCTTGGCGGCTCTGCGTAAGGGAAAAGGCAGTCCCTCCGCCGCTGAATGGAGATGCCACCAAGTTCCAAGCTTGGCCCATTGGCGCACTCGTTTTGACGGTTCAGGTAGAAGAGCTCTCTGAAGAGCAGCAGGCTGGGTTCCTCTCTAAGGTAGACCTCATAGAACACTTGGAAATTGCATATGTTGGACACCGAGTTGGGTCCTATATCTTGAGGCCGCAGGTCAAAGAAATTCAGTACATCCCTGAAGAACTTTGAGCCGGGCGGTGCGAAGCCCCGGCTCATGTGATCCGCAAAAATCACTACCTCCCCGTCCTTTGGTTGTGGTCTCTCCTCTGACGGGTTAGGGGCACGGTAGGACATGACGTCCTTTTTGGGCAGGTAGCCTGACTTCATGAAATCCGTTAAGGTCTCGTCAGTGACGTTGGACTTCATCTAGTTGCAAGTGATGGGTGCTTTAGGAGCTTTGGGAGGCATGGTGAAAGTCGGGGGCCTATGATAAAAGGAAACATGCCCAGTTTAATTATAAGCCGGAGGAAATTTACAGTTCAGTGTTAAAGTGGCGGCTTATGGAGGGGCCTAATGACATATATCTAATTGCATTGGGTTATCTAAGCCGCTGGAGGTATTAAGAGGTGATTCGATTGTCTACGACCTTGTTACAGATAAGCCGGAAAATTTTATGGCGCATGGCCTCCTTTGAGCCGGAAGATCCTATGGCGCGTGGTTTCTTTAAACCGGAAATGTAAACCACCATGACTCCACGGGTGCAGTGTTTTACTAAGTGTGGTGAAAACAATTTTCACACATTGCAGTAAATAATTTGGATCAAAATGGTCGGCTAAAAGGAAAATTTCTAGACCTAAAAACAGACGCGAGGGAAGTTCTTGGGTTCGTACGGGGCCCTTATGTAGTCAAAAGAGGTCTACTTGCATTTGAAATGAGTACTAAACAGCCGCCACATTGGTTCTATACTATCCTAAGATCAAGAAGAGGCAGTAAAAATAAAAACTACCGAAGAACTCGTGGGCGACGGCGAAGAACACGGAAGAACAACAGGAGCTTAACGCAGATCTGTCCTACGGGGAGGAAGGAACTTACGGATGCAGGAGTCTCGCCGCGGTTCTCTGGACGGTTCAGGGTGATGCAGCGGCCAAGGACGACGACGACGCGGAGCTCTGTTGCGGCGGCGGCGGAGCTCGAGCAGCACGGGGGCAGTGAGAGGAAGGAGACGACAGAAGAGGGAGAATGAGAAAGACCCGAGGGTCGGGCTATTTATAAGGCCAGTCTCATAAGTGGGCGCGAGAAACGAGGAGGTCACGGCGCGGTTATCTCGCTCGAGAGGCGCCTCGATTTTCGGGATGGCAGTAAAGATAAGATCCGTTGCGGATCTGGTGGAGTAAAAAATGGACTTAATGGAAGATGACGTCACGGCGGATCACCCGGAGTCCAGAGGATGACGTCATGCCGGGTTATGGCCTTCACACAATGGTAAGCCAGAGGTTTTCTGTCGAAAGAATTGAAGATTGACATGAGCCGGCTCAAATCAATCTGGGGCCTAATGTTGAGGATATAGACCTTAGAGTCACCCGCTAGGAGGGGCCGGGTTACTCATAATGGTCATCGCCAGAAGCCCGGCGCCAAGCAAGAAGACGGTGGGCCAAAGATGGGCTTAAGACCCGGATATGGCTTAAGGCCCGTAGTTACAATCATCATTATGGTAGAACTTGTAGTGTAAGGATAGAATAGTTGAGAGTCCGAGCCGGACACTCTTATGAGCCGGCCGGGACTCTGAGAGCTGCTGGGCGTCCGCCTCCCTATATAAAGGGACGAGCCGACAGCGGTTTGGGGACAAGAAAAGATCTCGTCGAGAGCCAGGCATAGCAGTTAAGCTCCCTGGTCATCGAAACCCTAATCAATACCATCTCAACTAGACGTAGGCTTTTACCTTCACTGTAAGGGGCCGAACCAGTATAAACCCTCGTGTTCCTTGTCCCGTTTAACCCCTTCAAGCTTCCTAGCGGCGATGGCTCCACGACTAAGTCCTAGCTTGAGGACATCTGCCGTGACAATTCCACGACAAGTACGGCTGGCCGAACCCTCGGATTTAGTCCGATGAACCTTTTTCCTGGTGTCAAACAAGTGTACAAGTTACAGTTGGATGTGACTGTTAAAGTATACCTTTAAATCCTTACCTCTTTGATGAGGGACAGGTCGTAACTTCACCGACCTTCCTTTTAGAAGCCTTGCTCAGCGCCGGAGCCGCCCCTTGAGTAGTGTGACGCACTGAAAGTCTCCCTGTGAAGCACGAGACAGTGCGATGGGTGAGGCAGTGCGAGGAAGCTCTTTCGAGAGAGGTTTTTTCTCAACGACTTACGTGGGAAGCTGGAAGAAGACCAGGGTAATCGGCGATAATGGCCACTTCCGTGCCATCGTAGCTCGCCTGGTAAAACACCCCTTCCGCGAGTACCACAGATATATCCGGATCTTCTTCATATCCGGGATCCAGCTCCCGGTTGTGGTCCTCAGGCTGTGGGGCGGGGCTGTAAAACCCCTCGGTGATTCTTCGCCAATGTTGTCATAAGCGGATTAGAAATTTGTCAAAGATAATCTGGGAAGCGAAATGAGTAAAGCAAAAGGATTGGGGGCTTACCCAACTGGGAGGATTATACATAGAATATCCATCTCTGCGATTGATTCGAAGAAATTTCTCTTCATCCCCTTTAAACAGCTTGGCCAGTATTTTGGCCAGAGCGGCGGGGATGCCCGGACCTTTTCGGCCACAGCGGGAGGCGTCGTCCTCCCCGTTGTAGTGCCACATTGGGAGCCCTCTGTATTGAAGCAGCTGAACCCCTCGCGTTATGGAGGTCGCCATTACCTCAACCATTGTTAATCCGGACTAGGCGAGCGTCTTTATCTCGCCCAAGAGCTGACGAACCTCCGCACTGTCATCCTCCTCAAGGCTCCGGGGGCGCCAACTGTGGCGTTTCTTTAGCGGAACGTTTGCGAATTCAGGGAGACCCTTTCGAGCTGGGTCGGGAAGCGCAACGTCCTCGAGGTAGAACCACTCGGAAAGCCATTCTTTAGATGCCTTCCTTGGTGTGCCAGACGGGTATCCGGTGTTGGTGATGTGCCACACTTCGTCTCCGCCCACTTCAAATATTGACCCCTCATGGTTACGCGGGACAAGACAGAACAATTTTCTCCACAGTTCGAAATGGGCTTCAACACCCGCGAATAGCTCGCATAAAGCAACATAACCGGCGATGTGCAGGACAGAAGCGGGAGTGAAGTTGTGCAGCTGGAGGCCGTAATATTCCAAAAGCCCTCGGAGGAATGGATGGACTGGAAATCCGACGCCCCTCAGCAGATAGGGGACGAAGCACACTCGCTCCCTTCCGGATGGATTGGGGAAGTCCTCCGCCTGAGTCACGCCATTGAAGGAGACCGACCCTGCTCAGACA
This sequence comes from Triticum aestivum, assembly GCF_018294505.1. Taxonomy (NCBI): domain Eukaryota; kingdom Viridiplantae; phylum Streptophyta; class Magnoliopsida; order Poales; family Poaceae; genus Triticum; species Triticum aestivum. The sequence goes on along the minus strand of NC_057811.1, from coordinate 423,401,303 downwards.
GGGACCAGATCCGCGGGAGGGAGAAATCCCTGCGTTTGCAGCTTTGCTAGCTGACTATTAGTCACAGAACACTTCTCCCACTCGCTTCTCTTTGGGCTGGAGTGGGAGGAAGAACTGGGAATGCTAGCCATGTTGGAATGGCTTCTCCTGGTAGTTCCTTGGGATTTTCTCGGCACGGTATCGCCTGGATCTAAGATCCAATTTCATTAAATAGGCGTTCTGCCTTGTGTGGACGGGGTGTTATTTGCAAAAATGCCCTGACTTTCCGCATTCGCTCGACACGTGGAAGACGAAGTTATTAGCGCACAGAAGCCGAGGGGAACAATATTGAGTCAACAACCGAATACATTACTTGGAGAAGGGAACCCGCCTTGCAATGCCGAAGACCATCCGAACGCCGAACACCTGGTCATTGAAGCCTGGTTCGGGGGCTACTGAGGGAGTCCTGGACTAAGGGGTCCTCGGGCGTCCGGCCTGTTATCTACGGGCCGGACTAATGGGCTATGAAGATACAGAAACCGAAGACTATACCCGTGTCCAGATTGGACTCTACTTGGTGTGGAAGGCAAGCTAGGCGACCTATCATGAAGATTCTCTCCTATGTAACCGACCTCATGTAACCCTAGATCTCTTCGGTGTCTATATAAACCGGAGAGCATAGTCCGGATAGGACAGATTCATTACCATATACTCATAGGCTAGACTTCTAGGGTTTCGCCGTTACGATCTCGTGGTAGATCAATTCTTGTAAGACTCATATTCATCAAGATCAATCAAGCAGGAAGTAGGGTATTACCTCCAGAGAGAGGGCCCGGACCTGGGTAAACATTGTGTCTCCCGTCTCCTGTTACCATCGATCCTAGACGCACAGTTCGGGACCCCCTACCCGAGATCCGCCGGTTTTGACACCGACAGAGACCTTCAAGACTTCTTTCTTTCCCCATGAACTTGCTGTAGTTGCGGGAGCTGATAGATTTGGCTGGAATTTTCTCCCTTCCTCGGGTCATTCGGGTGGCATTCTTATCGGTTCTAAACGTGAAGTTTTTGACTTTGTAGCTTTCGATCATGGGATTTTTTGGGCCAGCACTGTTCTGTATCATCGTCAATTAAATGTCCTTTGGGAGGCCATGGTGGTCTATGGCCCGGCCGATCATTCCCTCTCCCCCTGTTTCTGGATGAGATTTCTATTAAGGTTGAATCTTGTACTCTTCCCCTTCTCGTGGGTGGCGACTTTAATTTACTTTGCTACCCGATCGATAAGAACACCAACAACTTCTCCTGGCCATTAGCAGACGCTTTCAATGACTTCATTAGTAGCTGTACACTTCATGAGATACCCAGGGTGGGGTCTAGATTCACCTGGACTAATCATCAAGTCTCCCCTATTTGCTCTGTCCTAGACCATGTTTTTGTTTGCCCTAATTGGGATTCCCTTTTTCCGTTATCTATTCTCGAGGCTAAGGCCATTGTGGGCTCGGACCACGCCCCGCTCATACTAGATGCTGGTCTTCAGTGCTCTCCCACCCCTCCTCGGTTCCAGTTTGACGCCTCCTGGCTGCTGATTGATGGTTTTTGCGACCTCCTATCGTCTAAAATCTCGGATATTCTCTCGACGGTTCATCGCTCCTTCGGTCCTATGGATGAGTGGCTTCATTGCTCCTATTCCTTACGTAAATTCCTTCGTGGCTGGTCTCGTAATCATGCGGCGCAGGAGCGCAGGGATAAGGCCCTGCTTACGAGTCAGATCAATGCTTTAGACCTTCATGCTGATACTTCCGGCCTCTCTGATTCTGAATGGGTGCTGCGTTTCTCTCTTGAGGAGACCTTGGTGCAGTTGCATCGACATGCTGAAATCTACTGGCGCCAGCGGGGCACTATCAACTGGTTGCTTAAAGGAGATTCTCCCACTGCCTACTTCTTTGCCATTGCCAACGGAGGTGTAGAACATGCACGACAGACAGCCTGATGATCAATGGGTTAAAAGTCTCAGACCAAGGCATTATCATGGGGGAAAATTTTGTTTTTGCCACTCTACATTTTGCCAATTTTCCTTATGCCACTCTAGATTTTGACATTTCACTTTTACCACTTTTAGTTTTTGACAATTATTACAATTGCCATTCCCGTGGAAAAAGCGAAATTTTCAGAGTGGCAATTGTGATACATTTCAAAAGTTAAGAGTGGCAAAAATGAAATAAAATTATTTTTCTTTTGCCACGGAATGTGTTGAGGATATAACCATTGGAGTCACCCGCCCAGGAGGGGCCGGGTTACGTTATAATGGTCGTCACGCGAAGACCAATACCAGACTTGAAGACGGCGGGTCAAATATGGGCTTAAGATCCGGAGATAGCTTAAGGCCCGTAGTGATAACCGCCGTTATGGTGAAACTTGTAGTGTAAGGCAAGAATAGTTGAGAGTCCGAGCCGGACACTGTTATGAGCCGGCCGGGACTCTGAGAGCTACTGGGCGTCAACCTCTCTATATAAAGGGACGACCCGGTGGCGGTTCAGGGAGAAGTAAGGCAAACTCGATAACCAGGCAGGACGGTTTAGCTCCTGGTCATCGAAGCCCTAATCAATACCACCTCAACTGGACGTAGGCTTTTACCTTCACCGCAAGGGGCCGAACCAGTATAACCCTCGCGTTCCTTTGTCCCGCTTAACCCCTTTAAGATTCCTAGTTGCGATGGCTCCACGACTAAGTCCTTGCACTAGGACATCTGACGTGACAATTCCACGACAGTTGGCGCCCACCGTGGGGCCAGCGCACGGTGGATTTGAGTTCTTGAAGGGCAGCTTCGAAGGGCTCAAGGGATACGCTGTGGGCCGGATGACCAAGAGTCGTCGCGGCAAGCTCTACATCGACGATGCAAACTAGGGCCCCGACGCCGGCTCAATTGAGTACGGGTACCGGGTCCCCTTCGGCGGAATTCATGTCTTCATTGGCAAGATTGGTGAGCCGGGCCCTAAGCCGGATCTCTGCGCCGGTCTCATCGAGACGACTCAGCGCGCACGACCCGCCCGGGCTCTACCTGCCTTGAAGCACGTTTTCGTGGGATGTGTCCATGGAGGACTCTCTGAAGGATCTGGATCTGGTGATGAGACGGCCGCTGGGTCTGACGGCGAGTCGGCTACGGATGAGTCAAACTCGTTGTATCAACTTCAAGATGGCAGGCTCAGGGGTTGTTCCGATGGTGACAGCATTCCGGACCCCTTTGAGCCGCCGAGCCGGGTTGGAATCTTCATGGCCGGCGCACAGCCTGTTCAAAACCCCGCCGCCGGGTCAGGAAGCCCGGTGCCCTCGCCGGCTCAAGTGCTGATGGATCTCACGGACAAGATGATGGCCCTGTTGACCGCTGCGGTTACCCCGGCGGATCAAGCTCAGCATGACGCGGAGGTGGCACAGTTAAAGTTGGATCTAGTAAAAGCCAAGGAGGATCTGGCGGCGGAAGGGATCAGGATGGCTGCAGAGAGAGCGGCTCTCGACGCCCAGACTCAGCTGATCCAGGAACAGTCGTTCCGGCTCACGATGGATCAAAACGCGTCCAATGAGGTCATGAGAAGAAGGCATCAAAAGGCCCAATCTCGACTCCCTCCGGTTTACGATCCTCGAAACTTCTTCAACACGCCTGGTGCAGGGCCTAGTAACCCGCCAGAGATCATAGCGCCCGGGGTTGGTACGCCAATTCAGCCCCAAGTGATGGGACCTCCCCGGGTGAACCCTGCCCCGCCTCAGTACGTGCCAATACCACCGGGTCATTATGGCAACCCGTTGGAAAACATGGTCGCCGCGGCGGCACGGCTGGCGGCTCTCCCAATTGATGGTGACTCTCCAACGGCGGTTGAAACCCGCCGGGTCAGAGAACTCCTTCAGACGGCTCTGGCGCAGCAAGAGACATATTCTTATAGCCAGGACAGGATCCATTCAACCCCTCCTCCAGGCCGGAGCCCGAGTTATAGCAGACACATGGTCTCAGCGACCGGCTCAAGTAATGTCCGACGCCATGACTTGCCTCTTGGCCACGGCCCGGCTCATAATGGGGCCTTTCATGCGGTAGACCAAGACAGAGCACGGCAAGAGGCAGAGCAGGTGCCTCAGTTGACGGCTTACAAGCCACCCCCGGCTTATCCGACGGCTTCCATCGACGCGGGTATACCTACGAGGACTGGGGGTGTCCCTTGTCTGGTGCCGGCTCTCCGCAATGAACGTCTGCCCAAGGATTTCAAAGGGCCCAAGAAGGTGCCTCATTACACGGCTGATTTACAACCCGGAGCCTGGATCGAGAGTTACGAGATGGCCATGGAGTTGCTGGAGGTCAGCGAAGCGGCAATGGCCAAGTACTTCACCATGATGTTAGATGGGACTGCCCGCACTTGGTTGAAAGGGCTGCCACCGAATTCTATCGGGTCTTGGGCTGAGCTGAAAGCCCGGTTCATCCAAAACTCAAACATACCTGTAGGCAGTCTATGTCAATTGTGGATTTGACCAACTATAAACAGCAGGAGGGTGAATCTACGACCCATTGGGTTCGCCGGGTCAAAGAGATAATACATTCATCTGATAAGATGGATGCCGGCTCTGCAGTCTTAATGTTGGAGCAGAATTGTCGTTTCCTGCCCCTGAAGATGAAACTCGGGCGGCTCAAGCGCGATTGCAATGATATGGGTACGCTGATGGCGGCTCTCGTCAAGTATGCCGACTCTGATAGTACCAAGGACCCCCCGTCAGATGATGAAAGGACATGGAAGGGAAAGAAGAACGGCAATGGCAAGGGTCCTCAGCATAACCCGGCGAACCAAGGAGGTAGCAAGCGTAAGGCTGATGGCAGCATAGAGTTTGTGGCCAATGCCAGCTCACAGGGTAACAACCAGCGACGTAAGGGGAGGCCACCTCCCCGAGCCGGCGGTTCAGGCCCAACGCTTGAGCAGTTGTTGAATGAGCCTTGTCCAAGGCATGGCTCTAGGGAGAAACCAGCTACTCATCTGTGGAAAGATTGCACAATCATGAAAGCCTTTAAGAATTCCAATGCCTTTAATGGCAACAATGGCTCGGGCGGCGGCTCAAGGGGGCTTTAATCAGCAGTCCGGCCAGGGTCATCAACAGCAGTAGGGGGGATACCAGACCAATCCAAAGCAGCTCAATGGTGGACAATATCATGTGTTTACCACCAGTCTGTGTAAGCGAGATCAGAAGCTTCATAAGAGGGCTGTGAACGCTGTTGAGCCGGCGGTTCCACGCTATTTAAGATGGTCTGAGCAGCCTATTGTGTGGAGTAGGGAGGATCACCGTCCCCGGGTTGATAATCCGGGTCACCTGGCCCTGGTGGTGGCTCCCCAGGTGGGAGGTTATAAGTTCACTAAGGTGCTCATGGATGGAGGCAACAACATCAACATCCTCTATTATGAGACCTTCCGTCGTATCAGGTTGATTGATAAGAACCTCAGCCAGTCCAATACTGTTTTCCATGGTGTGGTGCCTGGTAAGTCGGCTTATCCAGTTGGTAAGATCGAGCTGGAAGTGGCCTTTGGAGATGAGTACAACTACAGGGCGGAAAAATTGACCTTTGAGGTGGTCAAGATAAGAAGTCCGTATCATGCCATATTTGGGCGACCGGCTTATGCCAAGTTCATGGCACGGCCGTGTTACGTATATTTACAGCTCAAGATGCCGGGTCACAATGGGACCATTACGGTTCATGGCAGCCGAAAGATAGCCTTGGAATGTGAGGAAGGTGACGCGGCTTACGCTGAATCTGTTTGTGCAACAGAGGAGTTGAAGTTTTATAAGGACAATGTTGACCCAATAGATATGACATCTCTGAAAAAGCTGACCACGGAGCATGAGCCGGCAATGAAATTTAAGTCAGCTGATGAGACTAAACTTGTTGATTTCGTTCCAAGTGATTCATCTCAGCAGTTTAGCATCAGTGCCAATCTGGATCCAAAATAGGAAAGCGCGCTCATCGAGTTCATCCGTGAGAATAGGGACATTTTTGCATGGAAACCTTCTGACATGCCAGGTGTACCTAGAGAACTCGCTGAGCACACTCTCAACATTGATCCGAAATTTAAGCCGGTCAGGCAATTCCTTCGGCGGTTTAATGAGGAGAGGCGGAAAGCCATTGATGAGGAGGTGGCCCGGCTCTTGGCGGCCGGTTTTATCATTGAAGTTTTTCATCCAGAGTGGTTAGCTAACCCGGTGCTCGTGTGCTTAAGAAGAACGGCACCTGGCGGATGTGTGTGGATTACATAGACTTAAACAAGGCTTGTCCGGCTGATCCTTTTGCTCTCCCCCGTGTTGATCAGATTATTGATGCTACGGTGGGATGTGAGCGCTGAAGTTTTTTGGATGCCTATTCTGGATACCATCAGATTAAAATGGCAGTTAAGGACCAGGAGAAGACGGCGTTCATCACTCCCTTTGGAGCCTTCTGTTATGTGTCTATGCCTTTTGGACTCAAGAGTGCACAGGCGACTTATCAACGTTGTGTGCAGAATTGTCTTCATAACCAGATTGGGCGCAATGTTCATGCCTATGTGGATGATATCGTGGTGAAGTCCAGGGAAAAGGAGACCCTGGTCGATGACCTTAGAGAAACCTTTGATAATCTCTGGGTTTACAAGATGATGCTTAACCCGGCCAAGTGTGTTTTTGGTGTTCCCGCAGGCAAGCTCTTGGGTTTCCTGGTTTCTAACAGAGGCATTGAAGCTAACCCGGAAAAGATAAAGGCAATCACCTCTCTGGCTAAGCCGGCGTGCATCAACGACGTCCAGCGTCTGGCAGGCCGCATCACTGCTTTGAGCCGGTTTATCAGCCGTTTGGGTGAAAAGGCCATGCCACTGTACCAACTGATGAAGAAAACAGACAACTTTGTCTGGAATGATGCTGCTAATGCTGCTTTTGAGGATTTGAAGAGGCAGCTGGCTGAGCCCCCAGTTCTTGCTGCTCCGGTTGACAAGGAGCCCTTATTACTGTATGTAGCTGCTAGCACACGAGCCGTCAGTGTGGCTGTGGTGGTGGAGCGCAAGGAAGAGGGTAAGGAGTATCCGGTTCATCGGCCAGTTTACTACGTCAGTGAAGTACTCATCGAGTCCAAACAGCGGTATCCACATTGGCAGAAGCTTGTTTATGGTGTGTTCATGGCAAGCCGGAAGCTTAAGCATTATTTCCAAGGTCACCCCATCACTGTGGTTAGTTCTGCTCCCCTTGGAGATATCATCCAAAACAGAGAAGCCACAGGAAGGGTGGCTAAGTGGGCTATAGAGCTTGGGCCTCATGGTTTGAAATACGTACCACGCACTGCTGTTAAATCTCAAGCTTTGGTGGATTTCATCAACGATTGGACAGAGCTGCAGGTGCCTGAAGAACAGCCGGATAATACATATTGGACTATTCACTTCGATGGGTCTAGGCAATTGGAGGGCTCGGGGGCTGGAGTTGTATTGACTTCCCCTAAAGGCGACAAGTTTCATTATGTGCTACGGTTGATGTTTCCTTGTACTAACAATGCGGCTGAGTACGAGGCCTTGCTCCATGGTCTTCGGATGGCTAAGGAGATGAGCTTGAGCCGGGTAAGGTGCTTTGGCGACTCAGATTTAGTGGCTCTACAAGTGTCGGGCAAGTGGGACTCCAAGGACCCTCTCATGGCGGCTTATCGTCGTGAAGTTGATGCCATTGCTGGACATTTTCAGGGTTACCAAGTAGAGCATATCGATCGCAGGAAGAACGAGGCGGCTGATGCTTTAAGCCGGCTGGGCTCTCAGCGAAAGCCGGTGCCGCCTAATACTTTCTTGGATATCTTGCATAACCCTTCTGTTAAGTTACCTACAGAGGAAGACTTGGTTGTCCCTGACCTGGAGGCACAGTTGGTGGCGGCTCTCCACATCACCCCAGACTGGACAGTACCATACTTGGCTTACATGACCCGGGGAGATTTACCTGAGGATGAAACTCTGGCCAGACAAATAACCCGGCGGTCTAAGTCAATGGTCATTATCAATGGCGAGCTGCATCGTCGCAGTGTTACTGGAACTTTCCAGCGTTGTGTTTCCCCTGAGAAGGGTCAAGAAATCTTACGTGAAATTCATGAAGGGGATTGTGGCCATCACGCCGGCTCAAAATCCCTTGTGGCCAAGGCTTTCCGTCATGGTTTTATTGGCTGACGGCTCATGCTGATGCGGAGGACTTAGTCAGTAAATGTGACGGTTGCCAGAGGTTCTCACGACGGGCTCATGTGCCGGCTCAGGAGCTGAGGATGATTCCAATTACTTGGCCATTTGCGGTCTGGGGGCTTGATATGGTTGGGCCTTTTAAAAGGTCCAAGGATAAGAAGACCCACCTCTTGGTGGCAGTTGACAAGTTCACAAAGTGGGTTGAGGCAGAGCCAGTTAGCAAGTGTGACGCGGCCACAACGGTCCAGTTCATGAAAAAGGTGATATTTCGCTTTGGTTTTTCACACAGCATTATAACTGACAATGGTACCAATCTGTCTAAAGGCGCCATGGAAGAGTTTTGTCAACGAGAGCATATTCGACTTGATGTTTCATCAGTGGCTCACCCTCAATCCAATGGTCAAGCTGAGAGTGCTAATCAGGAGATTTTGAAAGGCATCAAGCCCCGGCTTTTGGTCCATTTGCAACGGACGCCAGGTTGTTGGGTGGAGGAGTTACCCTCTGTGTTATGGAGCATCAATACTACTCCTAACAGATCTACGGGTTACACGCCTTTCTTCATGGTTTATGGAGCGGAAGCAGTCCTCCCCAGCGACATCCGTCATGACTCGCCTCGAGTGGTGGCTTATGTTGAGGCGGATAATGAGCGGGCGCGCCAGGATGCTCTTGACTTGTTGGACGAGCAGCGTGATGTGGCAGCAGCTCGCTCGGCAATTTACCAACAAGACTTGCGCCGTTATCACAGCCGCCGGGTTAAATCCCGGGTCTTCCAGGAAGGTGATTTGGTGCTCCGGCTCATCCAAGATCAAACAGATGCACACAAGTTATCCCCGCTTTGGGAAGGGCCCTTTGTGGTCAGCAAAAACTTGCACAACGGGTCATACTACCTTATTGATGTTCGGGAGCACAAAGATTCACGCAAGTCGGAGGAAGAGACCCGTCGGCCGTGGAACATAGCTCAGCTTCGGCCTTATTATACTTGAGCCGCCGGCTCTCATAATGTACATATTTCTATAGCTATGTATATATTATGATAAATAATAAAGCAGGACCTCTGTCCTTTGTTCTCCTCCAAAGGTAAATGTGTTATTTCCGTTACATCATCACATGGTCACTTGGAGGTGGATCCGGCTTACGATCGTATTCGAATCTAGCCGTTAACAATGTAATCATTTGGGGGCTTCCTGTTCAAACATGGGTCGTATTCGAACCAAAGAGAACATAGCTGTCGATACCCACTTGATTGGCAAATTGCCGAGCTCATTGGGGAGTTTTTCTTGATCATATTTGAATCATAGTTTAACCCCCTTTGGGAACCGACGTGGATCGTATTCGAATCAGCGTCGTTAAACAACTCTTAAGGTCATTTGGGGGCTTCCTGTTCAAACATGGGTCGTATTCGAACCAAAGAGAACATAGCTGTCGGTACCCTCTTGATCGGCAACGCCAAACCCACTGGGGGCTATATGATCGCATTCGAATCTTAGCTTAACCCCTTTGGGACGGGTCTCTGGTCGTATTCGAACTGGAAGCCCCTAAGTTCTGATCTTCTGATTTGCAACAAGTTCTTCTGGTCATATCAACAGTGTGCAAGGGCGGTTCTTACGCCGCCGACTTAACTTTGATTCACAATGTTAGTAACACACAATAAGCATTATCAATGCTGGTAAACCGGAGTTGAGGTACCAACCTTATTATTCGGGTTACATAAACCGGAAGTATACTTGAAGGCTTGTAAGTATGCTGTCATGGTTACTTCGAGGATATAATTGAGGGCCGGTCTTTTATGATTTTGATTCATATTCCGGGTCATATATAAGATAAATGATTCTCCATGCGGTAAGCCGCCTAGAGACTTGTGATTTATTTTTCTATGCAGAACCATTAAAGACAGTTCTTCAGGCTTAAGGAAAATAAATGATTAATTGTAACCCGGAGGAATATAAAGAAGCAGCTTCAATGGAGTTAAGCATTCAACACGTGCACGATGGCATGACAAAATTAAGTGTTTGTCTTACTCTATTACAAGACTCTCCGAGTCCAAAGGTGAGACATTGTTTTAAAGCGTAACTAAGAGCCGCCTAAAAAATCAAGGGGCTTGTTGGGTCGAAGCTTCCGGCTCATCCCTCTCCGCTCCTCCGGCTGTTCCCATGACCTGGAAGGTTGATGATTTCCAGTCAATGCCGCTCAATGCTTCAAATTGAGCATCATCATCAATTAACCCGGCCGGGTCAATTTCTGGGGCAAAGTTATGCTTACGAGTCGGAGGGATCAAGCTGACGGCTTCATAGCGTGGAGTTGGGATCCTCTGATTCTCTGCGTCATAACCCGACTGATACTTGGTAAGATCTGTATCATTCCCAATCGAGGTGGCCACCGGGCGCACGATCTTCACACAGGCGGCGAAGTCTTTCTGGTCAAAGGGAGTACCGTCTTCCTTCAGACTAGGGTATCCAAGAGCAATGTCGGCCGGGTCTAGCTCTAGGAGAAAAGCCTTGGCCCGGCTCAGCGCAGCTATAGCTCCGGCTCTGGCAGAGGCCCGTCTTAGCTCCTGGAAGCGTTGAGGAAGAACGGCAAGCCGCCTGAGTACATCCGCCAGGTGAGTCGGAACCTCGTTGGGCAGAACCACAACGGCTAACGCACGCTGTGACCCGGTGTAGAGTTGCTCCACCAAGGTGTACACGGCCTTCAGCTTGGTTAGAACATTCTGATTCAGGTTGGATCTTCTGGGACCTGTTTAACAAGGTCAGGTAAGCCAATGGCAATAGTGGAACTTATAAGACGTCAAGAATGTAAGCTTGTTAAAGGCTTGCAGAATGACTTACCGAAGATTGCGGCGACCATCTGTGACACATGGCGCTTTAAGCCGGAGAGTTCGGCGGTTCTCTCCGTCAGAGCAGCCTCCGCTTGTTCGGCCCGGCTGACCAAAGCGGCTTTCTCCTCGGCCCAAGTCTTTCTTTCGGTTTCAAATTTCTTCTTCAGCTTTTCTTGAGCAGCAACACTGAACTCAAATTTGGCATTAGCCTTCCGGGTCTCAGTTTCCTGAGTCTTCAGGCGGTTCTTCAGCTCGGAGATTTCAGCTTCCAATTTCTTGCAGGCAGCCTGTACAAATTCCGGGTTACAGTGTGAGTGATTATTATACAACATTAAAGTCCCAAGCACTTTGCCAGCAAAGATACTTGGCACTTGGGGGCTAATGTATGCTGAAGGATTTTATTTATAATTGCCGGTTCATGACGGTAAGCCGGAAGCTAAGTCTACAACATATTCTATCATACGTAATAGACTTGGGGGCTAGCATAGTAAGGATGACTATGGAGTAAGCAAGAGAGTTGTACCTCAGATTTCTGCTGTATCTGCTTTACCATGTCAATCTCCAGGTCCCGGCTGTTGTGCACTTGACCAATGTAACCAGAGACAATGTCTCCAATGCTCAAGTTAGCATAGTCAGTGATCTCCAGTCTGGCCTTGCGGCGCTCTAGCAGTTCTTCTTTGGCAGAGCATTTGGCCAGCACAGTGGGTCTCCCCGGCTCGACATACTCTGTCCGGGTGATTACCACATCCGGGTCATCGGCCGGCTGAGCTGGGCTGGGGATCTCCGGGTTAGTAGAAGGCTCTATGACTGGTTCGTCAGTTGGAGCGGGTGGTTTCAGGAGCTGAGGCGGATGGCGGCTCATGAGCAGAAGCCTCCGGTTCAGTCAGGACCGGCTCTTCGACCGGTTTATTCTTCTTCGCCCTCTTGCTGAGCTTTGCTTGAGCACTGAAAGGATAAAAGGTTAGTACCAAAGCATGATTAAGATAAGCACAATATAAGATGATCATCATTACCCTGGTGCGGTCTTGAAAGCCGGCAGGTTAGATTGCATAGAGTCACCGGAGGAAGGTGAAGTTTCCTGATAGTTTGAATCAGACGAGTTGAGCAGTTGACAAGTGACGACCGCTAAAGGATGAAAAGGGTATAAGTTGGAGATAACCTCGGTCCGGCGCTTCCTTGATGCTTCTGGTAAGCCGGAGGAAAGGTCTGCATCCTTGCTGGCCCAGGTTTGCCTCCGGTTCTCATGAATCTGTTGCTCAAAAGAAATTGAGGATCTTGATAAGCTAAAGGATGCGAAAATCTTACTTTCCGGGTTACTCTTCGGACTTTCAGCCTTGGCAAGGGGTCCGAGTCAGAGGAAAGTATAGTTACCTCTTCAGTTACCGGGTTACTCGCTCCGGTATCATCCTGCGGATAATCATGTCAATAAGGTGGTTAAAAAGTAAACAAAAAGCAGAATAGGAGCCTAACGAATCAAGGGTTACCTCTGACTCGGAGCTATCATCCAACTTAAGCAGCTCTGAGGCGCTAGGCCTACTTCCCTTCTTACGGGGAGCGGCTCTCCTGGCGGCTTTCTTAGCTTTTCTGGCTTTTTTAGCAGCCTCATGGTCATACTTGACCTTCCAGAACTTGTCATTAGCCTGGAAAAATGCAATAAAGATTTCCTTAAAGTTAAAATGAAGACTGTTAAAATGGAAGGCAAAGTGCTCAGATTGGTAGCTTACCGCCGGAGCCGGGTTAGCTTCGCAGAAGGGTCTTAAGCCGGTCCTCCCGCAGTCGGTTAAGTTCTCATTCAAGAGAGACTTGGTCATGTCGTCCACGACATCCTCAGGCAGATCGTGGGAGCTGTGCCGCAGAGGGTCATCTTTTCGGCCTGTGTAATCACACATTAAGCCGGGGCGGCGGCTCAGGGGAATCACCCGCCAAGAAATCCAGACCCGGACCAGATCAATGCCGTTGAGGCCATTCCCCAGGAGAGCCTTAATCTTGTTGATGGTGGGTATCAGTGGTTGACGCTCAGCTTGAGATAGCTTATCTGGCAGGGGGTGACTTGGCTCCAGACGCAGAGCACGAAAGCCGGGCAGAGGGTTCTCATCAGCCGGAGAAGTGTCCTGGCAGTAGAACCATGTCTGGTTCCAGTCCTTTGGGTGGCTTCGCGGCTCAGCATAAGGAAAAAGGCAATCTCTCCATCGTTGAATAGAGATTCCGCCAAGTTCCAAGCTAGGCCCGTTGGCACACTCGTTCTGGCGGTTCAGATAAAACAGCTCCCTAAAGAGCAGTAGGCTGGGCTCTTCTCCAAGATATACTTCGCAGAATACTTGAAAGTTGCAAATATTTGACACGGAATTGGGTCCTATGTCTTGCGGCCGAAGATCGAAGAAGTTCAGAACATCTCTAAAGAATTTTGAGCCGGGCGGTGCGAAGCCCCGGCTCATGTGATCAGCAAATATCACCACCTCGCCGTCTCTTGGTTGAGGTCTTTCCTCCGACGGGTCTGGGGCACGATAAGACATGACCTCCTTTTTGGGCAGGTAACCCGTCTTCATGAAGTCAGCTAAAGTGTCATTAGTAACATTGGATCTAATAACAGTTGCACGTGATGGATGCCTTGGGAGCCTTGGGTGGCATTGTGAAAGACGAAAGCCTATGACAAAAGGAAATGTCCGGTTCAACTATAAGCCGGAGGAAGTTTACAGTTCAATATTCAAGATGGCGGCTTATGAAGGGGCCTAATGACATACGGCTAATTGCGTCGGGTTATCTAAGCCGCTGAGGGCATTGTGAGTAATTCAAGTTGTCTAAAGCTTTATCATAAATGAGCCGGAAATTTTACAGCGCGTGGTCTCTTTTAAGCCGGAGATACGAGCCGCCCTAGCTACCAGATGCAATTTTTGACTAAGTGAGGCACAAACAAGTTTCACAGATCGCAGTAATTATTTTGGATCAGACGATCGTTTAGAAAGGAAAAATTTCTAGACCTAGAAAGCTGATACTGAGAAGTTCATGGGTTTAGAACGAGATCTTGATGCAGACAAAGGGGATCTACTAGCATAAAAATGGATGCGCAGCAACTACCGCAGGAGCTCCGTACTACTTTTTGGATCAAACATGACTGTAGTGGAAGAACTACAAGGAACTCGAGAAGAACAGCAAAGGACAGAGGAAGAACGACAGAACCCTAAATGCGGATCTACGGTGGAGAGGTGCAGGGACTTACCGGCGCTGATGAGATGCGGGGGTCGGCGCCGTTTCTCTGGACCAGCACATGGTGATGCAGCGGCCTGAGTTGGTGAAGACGAGGAGATCCGCGGCGGCGGCGGTGGAGCTCGGGCAGCAGCACAGTAGCGAGAGGAGGAAGATGACGAAGACGTAAGGGTCGGGTCTATTTATGAGGGCCGGACTGATAAGTGGGCGCGAGAAACGAGGAGGCCACGACGTGATTATCGTGCCACGAAAACGCCTCGATTTTCAGGATGGCCATTAAAGATAAGATTCGTTGGGATATGACAGAATAAAGAAATGAACTTAATGGAAGATGATGTCATGGCGGGTTACCGGGAATCCAGAAGATGACGTCACGGTGGGTTATAATCTTCGCACAAATATAAGCCGGAAGATTTTCTCTCAAAGGGATTGAAGATTGACATGAACCGGTTCAAATCAATCTGGGCCTAATGTTGAGGATATAACCATTGGAGTCACCCGCCCAGGAGGGGCCGGGTTACGTTATAATGGTCGTCACGCGAAGCCCAATACCAGACTTGAAGACGGCGGGTCAAATATGGGCTTAAGACCCGGAGATAGCTTAAGGCCCGTAGTGATAACCGCCGTTATGGTGAAACTTGTAGTGTAAGGCAAGAATAGTTGAGAGTCCGAGCCGGACACTGTTATGAGCCGGCCGGGACTCTGAGAGCTGCTGGGCGTCAACCTCTCTATATAAAGGGACGACCCGGCGGCGGTTCAGGGAGAAGTAAGGCAAACTCGATAACCAGGCAGGACGGTTTAGCTCCTGGTCATCGAAGCCCTAATCAATACCACCTCAACTGGACGTAGGCTTTTACCTTCACCGCAAGGGGCCGAACCAGTATAACCCTCTCGTTCCTTTGTCCCACTTAACCCCTTTAAGCTTCCTAGTTGCGATGGCTCCACGACTAAGTCCTTGCACTAGGACATCTGACGTGACAATTCCACAACAGAATGGCAATTGCGATAATTGTTAAAAGCTAAGAGCGACAAAAGTGAAATGTCAAAATCTAGAATGGCATAAGGAAAATTAGCAGAATCTAGAGTGGCAAAAACAAAATTTTCCCTTATCATGGACCATGTGGTCGATTTCTTCTCTTCCCTTCTCTCTGCCAAATCTGGCCTCGGCTTTAGAATTTCCTCTTCTTTCTGGAACAATTGCGACCGGGTCTCTTCGGATGAAAATGCTGCTCTCATGCTACCACTCTTTGAAGTGGAAATCTTCATTTCCATCAGTAAAGCTAATGCTAACTCTGCTTCTGGCCCGGATGGCTTCTCAATCCTTTCTTCAGGAAATTCTGGCCTCAACTTAAAGCGCTTATTTGTGCGATTATCCAAGGGTTCTGTTTGGGGACGGTTGACATTTCTAGAATCAATTATGCTGTTATTTCTCTCATTCCTAAAGTCAAGGGCGCGGAGCTCATTTCCCAGTTTAGGCTTATTGCCTTGATTAATAATTTTGCTAAATTTCCAGCCAAATGTTTGGCCACTCGCCTCACACCAGTTGCTCATAGCACTCTTTCTCCTACCCGATCTGCCTTTGTCAAAGGCCGTTTTATCCTTGATGGGGTCCTGTGTCTGCATGAGATCATCCATGATATCCATAAATCTGGCAGCAAGGCAGTTATTCTTAAGTTGGATTTTGAGAAGGCTTATGATTCTGTGAGCTGGGGTTTCTTAAGACAAGTTCTTTTGTCCAAGGGCTTTGATGGTGGCTTTGTCCGTAGAATTATGCAGATGGTCTCGGGGGGCCACACTGCTATCTCTGTCAATGGGAGGGTTAGTAAAATCTTCAAGAATTCCAGAGGCCTCGGGCAAGGAGACTCGACCTCTCCCATCCTTTTTAACTTCGTAGCGGATGCTCTCTGTAACATTCTGTCTAGAGCTGCGATGGCTGGGCACATTTCCCCGGTGAGCCCTCATCTCATCCCTGAAGGCATCACTCATCTCTAGTATGCCGATGATACGATTATTACGGTGGAACTTAATGATGCTTGCCTCTCCCATCTCAAGTTTTTTCTTCTTTGCTTCGAGGCACTTTCAGGCCTAAAAAATAATTTTTCCAAAAGTGAAGTTATCGTTACCGGGGTTTCGGAGACCGAGGCCTTGCGTGTTGCCCATCTGCTTAACTGCTCTTTAGGCTCCTTCCCCCCTCAAGTATCTCGGCCTACCTATTTCTACCGAAAAACTTCTGGCCAAAGACTTCGCACCTACGGTGGCCAAAGTTGGCAATCGTGTCATGCCTTGGAGGCGCAGATACAATACTCAAGCAGGAAACGTTGCTCTGATTAACGCTTGTCTCTCATCCCTCTCTATGTTTGTGATGGGTTTTTATCTTCTCAATAATGGTACACATGCTGGGTTTGATAAACATAGAGGTTCCTTCTATTGGAACGCGGCTGACAACAAGCGAAAATATCGCATGGTCAAATGGGAGCACATTTGCAGACTCAAGAGCCTTGGGGGGCTGGGCATTATAAATAGTCTAGTCATGAACAAGTGCCTGGTCATCAAATGGTGGTGGAAGATCATGTCCACCACCACGGACAAGCCCCTTTGGTACAACATTCTCACGGCCAAATACTTCCCTTCCTCTAGCCCCATGTTTGCCTGTGCCTCGGGCGCCTCTCAGTTCTAGAAAGACCTTGTAAAACTTAGGCCCGTTTTCCAAGGCCTAGTCAAAATTGTTGTGAATAATGGCAGATCCACTAGATTTTGGCTCGACTGGTGGTGCGGCTCGACTACGCTTGCGGTTTCTTTCCCAGTCCTTTTCTCTTACTACCTTGACCCTAAGATCTCGATCTCTGAGCTCTCTGCTAATAAGTGGGACCTTCAGCTATGGCGTTCTCTATCTCCCGAAGAGGTGGTCGATTGGCAGCGTCTCGTTGCCCACTTCCCTACGCTCTCGGAGGAGGAGGACTTGTTGGCTTGGCCCCACTCCTCGTCTAGTCGGTTCTCTGTTAAATCCCTATATGGCATGCTGATTTCTGGATCGAACACTTCCAAATTCAAGTGGATATGGAGGGCCCGAATTCCCCCAAAGGTCAAGATTTTCTTATGGCAAGCTTCCTGTGGGCGGTTGCCGGGTGGTGACCAGATCCGTAAACGTAATGGGCCCGACTCTGACTATTGCGCCCTATGCGGGCAGCGAGAGGACACGGCCCATATCTTCTTCAAATGTGTTTTGGCTAAACTCTTTTGGTGTTGTATTAGATCGTGGCTGCATGTTTCTTGGAGACCCACTTCCTTCTCAGAACTTCGTCTTCTGGCCTCTAACCTGGTTGGGGCCTAGAGGAGATTGTTCTGGGTGGGACTGGCAGCGATGTGCTGGACTCTTTGGACAACTAGGAACAAGTTTACCATTGAACATGTCTTTCCTGTTAAACTTGTTGATTGCTTATTTAAAACTTGCATATTCTTGCAGCAGTGGAGATTGTTGACTAAGGAGGAGGATCGGGATGCTTTCGATGTCATGATGTCCAAGATTCGGGCTACTGCTACCTCCCTTCCTCGAGCTCAAGCCGGCAGTTAGGAGTTGTTGGCCCTGATTTCGCTGTTTTTGAGTCTATGGCCTGCGCACCGTGTACAGGCCTGGGAGCCATGTACCTTATACTTTAGCTTGGTTTGGTTGCCGTTAATACTCTGGTCATGATGTGATGTTGGCCGTATGGTTTTTTATGACTTTGCCTGGTGGCTTTATTTATAAAGTCGGGTTCTGGCCTTTTCTATAAAAAAGAAGTTCATCATGGCCGGCCTTGCCCTTCCCGTCGTCCTTGCGAAAGTAGCGGTCGGAGACACATAACAGATCGAGGCAGAGCTGTCTAATCCTTCACCGTCCTCGTCTTTCTCCTCCTTGGGAGGTGGGGGGGGGAGCAGTCCGGCCATGGCGTGGAGTGCCCGGCTTTGGTCTTTTGCCATCGCCTTGACCGCTCTCCCCCGCTGCTTCTCGGCTATGCAGGCACGGAGGGATTCCTCCAATGCCGCCTCGCGGGCTGCCCAAGCCTCCTCTACATCGCGATCCACCGTGTCTTGTGCCGCGAGGGCTACGGCAACCGCCTCCGCTTGAAGCCACACCTGAAGCCTCACGCGGCAGGCACGCCGCCCCTCCTGTTCGGATTCACGTCTCGTCACGGAGGCGCAAATGGCCTCCGTTTCGGCGACCGACGTCGTGAGGACGAGTGACGGGGCCATGACTTAGGGGTACCTGACTTGGCCGGACTAGACAAGGACATGGGTCGGCGGCCAGGGCCCAGACGGCAGAAGGAACCGACCTTGCCACTGTTTGCTCTCCAAGGCAAGGGTGGCGGCGGCGAAGATCGCATCGGGCGACCCTGTAAACCCTAGACCTCCCTGTCTATATAAAGGGAGATCTAGGTATCCTCTAGATCATCCAATCTTAGATCCAGAAACTCTCGGTAGCAATCTCATACACCATGTTAATCCTTTGCACGAGGTATCCCCTCACCATGAATAACAAGAATAAGCAGGATGCAGGGTATTAATTTTCGGAGGCCCAAACCTGGGTAAACTGTGTGTGCAGACTCCGTCCTGATACTTCCGACCTTGTCATGAACCCTACCAAGGGATTCGACGGCATTTCACTCCGTCAACTGGGGCGCCAGGCACGGGCGACGTTGGTCGTGGACCTAACCCGGTGCGGAGAGTCAAAAGCAGCCGAGAAGTTCTCGCGGGGCCATACCTTCACGTTCGGCTCCTTTGAGCTGGCCGTCGACAGTTCGGGACGACTCTTCGACATCTTGCCCCTGCCCTTGATCGACTACATGTGTTTCGGAACGATCGAGTTCGTTTACAATGAGCAAGGAAAGGCTGTGGGAACCTACCTCGGCCCAAACCACATCGCGTGGGAATATGAGCGGAGCATCGCTCAATAGGAGAAGGCTAGGGCTTCACCAGACCGCTAGCCCGCACACGAGACCTTTGTGAAAATGATATTCACAACAGCGTACACACACCAAAACTAGAAGCTCGCGCGATGCACGATCTATATGGCGGAAAAGGCGACCAACAAGCGGCTCGCATGGTCCAAGGAAACGGTGACCTTCGACGTTAGAGACCACCCAGAGAACATCATACATCCAGGCAAGCACGCCCTGATACTAGATCCAATCGTGGGGGGTGCCGTTGTCGATGCAACGAAACTGACAATGAGTACTAGGGGTATGAACGAGTGTCGGTGTCAAAACCGACGGATCTCGGGTAGGGGGTCCCGAACTATGCGTCTAAGGTCGATGGTAACAGGAGACAGGGGACACGATGTTTATCCAGGTTCGGGCCCTCTCTATGGAGGTAATACCCTACTTCCTGCTTGATTGATCTTGATGAATATGAGTATTACAAGAGTTGATCTACCACGAGATCGTAATGGCTAAAACCCTAGAAGTCTAGCCTATATGGTTATGATTGTCCCTATGGACTAAACCCTCCGGTTTATATAGACACCAGAGGGGGCTAGGGTTGTACAAAGTCGGTTACAGAGAAAGGAATCTTCATATCGGACGCCAAGCTTGCCTTCCACGCTAAGGAGAGTCCTATCTGGACACGGGTGAGAGTCTTCGGTCTTGTATCTTCACAGCCCATCAGTCCGGCCCAAGTCCAATAGGCCGGACGCCCGAGGACCCCTTAGTCCAGGAGTCCCTCAGTAGCCCCTGAACCAGGCTTCAATGACGAGGTGTCCGACGCGCAGATTGTCTTCGACATTGTAAGGCGGGTTCCTCCTCTGAATACTCCAAGACAGCCTTCGAACACAAAGAACGTGTCCGACTCTGCAAAACAAGTACCACACACAACCGCTGGGAGTATAATATTTCACGAGTCCAATCTACTG
Source organism: Triticum aestivum (assembly GCF_018294505.1). Classification (NCBI taxonomy): domain Eukaryota; kingdom Viridiplantae; phylum Streptophyta; class Magnoliopsida; order Poales; family Poaceae; genus Triticum; species Triticum aestivum. The sequence goes on along the minus strand of NC_057811.1, from coordinate 423,381,226 downwards.
ACAACTTTTTGTAGCGCGATGCCACGTCACCACCCGGTCATTATTTCGAACCGTTTTTTGGCCTATCGCTCCACGTTTAGAGATGCAGTTCCATTGGCACGTCTTGTCAAAGCAGAGATCGTGTCCCCTTATTGCGGGATTCTCATCAATACGGGCGTGGGTAATCCAACCGTCACGTCGGCATGATCCCTTGGGAATAGGCAAGTTTTAAGTCCCATGAGGAGGCGTTTGATATTCATAGCCTTTATAAAGGGGCACAGACCCGTCTTTCTTCTCTGCGCCTGCCTCTTCCTGAGCCTTCCCAACTTTGAGTTCCAGTACCCAGGGTTTAATTGCTACGAGCCTCTCAGCCATGTCCGGATCCAGCCTTCAAGGCCAGTGGGTGGCCTCTTCTGTTACAGAGGAGGATATTGCGAAGCTCCGAGCGGCAAGATACCTGACCGCGGAAATCCCCCACAGGCTTCCTGCTAAAGGGCAGGTTATCCCTACCCCCAGATCCGGCGAGAGGGTCGTATTCATCTCCCACTTCCTCCAGGGGCTGGGGTTCGCTCTCCATCCCTTTGTTCGTAGGCTCATGTTCTATTATGGGCTAGATTTTCACGATCTAGCCCCAGACTCTTTTCTTCTCATCTGCATTCATCGTCATGTGCGAGGCCTTTCTCCATATCCCCCCACACTTCGGCTTATGGCTCAAGACCTTTAATGTGAAGCCGAAGGTGATCGAGGGGAGGCAAGCGTAGTGTGGTGGTGCCACGGTGAGCAAGCTCACCAACGCTCTTTGGCTAAAAGGATCCTTCACAGAATCTTCCAACTTATGGCAGCGGGAGTGGTTTTACATCACTAAACCCCGTGGTATCAAGTGGGCAGCTACACCTGCGGTCCGATCTGGCCCTCCAATTCAGCTTGCATCATGGATCAATAAGGGGTTGGACTGGGGATCAATCGACGAAGTGCAGACTCTACAGAGCCACATCCGGAGTCTCCTTGAGAAGGACACCGATCTCATCGACGTGTTTCAAGTAATACTAGTCCGCCGGGTCCTCCCGTGCCAGCGACGGCCCCTCCGCATGTGGGAGTTTAATCCGGAAGGACCACGAACCCTTCAGCACTTTGGCACAACGCATAGAGGAATGTGGAAGTTATTCTTCAGGACATGAAAACAGTGGCCGGACACCACCGAGTACATCGGCCTCGACTGCAACCATCCGGATACCTCGGTAAGCACTTGACTCCTGAACACAACTTAGTTAAATATCCCGTAATAAGATACTGAGAAAACCATCTTCTTCCAGGGCTGGATAAAGAAGGCGGAGCGAATTAGGTGTTCGGCCCCTCTTTCCGAAGACTCAGCTAGTCCCGTGCTAACAAGGATGCTGGTCCCGGCACTATACCAGGTGCCGGTGAAAGAGGACAATGAGGAGAGCAGGAAGGCCAAAGGTGGCCTCCATTCTGAAGGTACACCAAACACTATGTCCGGGGAGATTAAGGCTCCCTCTTCCGAAGACAAAAGAGAAGGAGAAGCTGACGTCCTTTCTCCACATGGTAAGAAAAGGGCCGCCTCCGAAGGTTGGGAGGTAAAGGCTCCTAAGCGAGGTAAGACGCCCCTGTCAGGCGGTTCGGGCTTGGAAGACGATGTTGTCGCACAGCTCCTCCGTAAGGACAAGCGTTTAGCCGAATCGTAAGTGAACAACGGTGTTTTAAACATATCCCGTTCCTTTTCCTGTTGCAAGGGTAACATCTAGAATATATGTTTTGCAGCCCGGCACACAGTCTTCCTCAACAATCCTCTTCCTCGGGGGATCTTCTTACGGAGATGATGGAAAGCGAGACGCCTCCACAGGCCTCCTCGCCCAATAGGGCGGACGACTTCGAGGTGTCGTCCCGGAGGATCTCTTCCGATCAACAAGTGGTGTAGAGGATAATGAAGACAACACCCCAAGGTTAAACTTTGGCCGCCCAGGGTCCGGGGTGTGCGGTCCCTACGGGGACCAACAATAAAGGCCCGGACTATCCGGTTTACAGCCGGAGACTACTCTAGGGTCGAGCAAACATATCCCTTCAAAGGGAGTCCGTACTCCCACAACTGCTTCCAGGAATCCGGAGGTGCCAGATACATTGATGAACATGTTGCGATATGCGTCCATCTCAGAGGAACATCGTACCTTAATGGGTACGGTGGTTGAGAGGATTCTGTCCGCGAAAAGTGGATTGAATGAAGCCTTCACGGGCCTGCTAAGAGGCTTCGAGGTACGTAATGTAATATTTTCAATTGTGCTCTATACGCAAAATGCACCTATGTATAGATAGTAGCCTCTTAGACTCTGGTTGGCGTCCAAAGGGAGGCAACCAGAGGATCGAAAAAGATATGCCCAGGAAATAATCTAATTAATTGGAACACAGGCTGTTACATCCATGACGACTGCCCACACTACAGAGGTTGCAGGTCTGAAGCAGAAACTTGATGTGGCGGATGACAACATCACGCTTATTAACAGGTGGCTCGACAAGGCGCAAGGTATGTTTTGGGGCGGTCAGTATATGTATGTATAATAACATGAGCATGAAGCTAAGAATTATATACTGAGACATGCGTAACTGCAGATAGTGCTGCCGCAGTTGAGACCCTTCGGGCTGAACTTGCCCGAGCCAAGGAGCAAGCCCGGATGAGTAATGTGGCTGCCAAGAAGGCAGCTGATGAGTTAAAGGCTGAACAGGCTGCTCGGCGCCAGTGCGAGGAGAGAATGTCTACTATGGCGTGTGAGCTAAAGGAAGCCACTGTCCGGTGCGAATTCCCCGAGAGGGATAACAAAGCCAAAACGGCCTATCTCGACAAGGCCTTACAAGAGGCGAGAGAAGCACGATCCGAGTCTAGAGCGGCTCGGTAGGAGATCCGGCAAGCTGGGGAGATAGCGGCCGGTAAGCCTTTCTTATTACAGACTAAATTCGGCGATCCAAAGTATGCCCCGCTTAATCAAATGTGGAGTTCTCCAGATGCATTCTTGGACTTGCTGAAGAGTGTCTCCGATGCGACGCAGTTTTTCCAAGCGAAAGAAGGGCATGCAACGGAGAAGCTTTTCTGGTCGCAATTCAGCACGCCAAAGCGTCCGTTGTTGCTGAACGAACCGATGGCCCAGTGGGCCGAGCTCCACAAGATATCCGGATCTGCCATGAAGGACGTCGCGGTCCGGCTGTGGAAGACTGAGCCAGTTTCGAATAGCTATTTCGGTTTGGTGCAGCTACTTGTGGATGCGGTGCCGCGTATCGACGCCGTTAAGCGGTCAACGTGCATTGAGGGTGCACGGATGGCCTTTGCCCATGTCAAGACGTACTGGGCGAAGATGAAGGCCATCGACATTGCAGCAAAGAGTCCACCCGGGGGCAAGGACCATCACACGCCGGAGCATTACTTTGAGGATGTCCTAGAGGGCGCCCGCTTGATAGAGGGTCAGTGCTCGAAGGATATGATATTCGAGTGAATGTACCAAAATTATGAAAACAATATTATGATATATTAAGGCTATGTTTTTTATACTTTTGCCTGAAAGTTTTGGCTCCTCCTGTGCGGCCGTTTTCTGTATAATCTGAAAGTTTACCAGTCGTCGGCTTCAGCCCCCTCGCATATAATACGGGGGTGTTCGGAAAAGCACTTGATCACTCTTGCCCCAATGTCTTGGTCTGTGAAGGAGGTGTCAATGCGGCGAACTAGGCAATCGGACTATAGGGCTTTAACACTTTCACTTAGCCATAGGAGTTTGACGGTGGGTCTATGACATAGCCCTTGGTATGTACGCGGTTATCCGAATACGGTGCATTACATAGGTGACCAGAAGAACGGTCCTTCGTGTAATACAGGAAGAATCACGAAAGATTCTGATAAGTCATCGAGTGGTTGACCAGCTCTCGCCGCGTCATGACAGTCAGTTTTCGGCTTTCTCTACTGAGGTGCTCATCCGGATAAACCATGACACAATCGCAGTAGTTCTCCCTTTACTACCCTAGCCGATAGGACGGAACGTAAGGTAGTAAGCACAGGAGCCGGGCAACCCAACTATTGACCAAAGGCATGATTCGGAGATGATGCATATAAGGCCAAACTCGTGACGCCGAAGTGTGCTGTAAAGTTGTTCGGACTTGTCGGCAACTCATTTGTTCCCATATCGAGCCCCTGGCAATTTGTGCCGAGGTGTGTGTGTGAAACAACCGAAGAAGCAAAATCCAGTTCTTTAGGAAAAGCGAATACTTAATACGGATTATGTTCACTGGAACCTGATTGATGTTTCAATAGCCATCTTACAGATAATAAGGCCACAACCCAGGCTATTTGACATGCCGGTGGTTGAAGGCTGAGGGAGAAGGCACTTTACAGGCTCGAAATAGAGAGTGCGGTCTACAAAAAACTATTTGGACCTCCTGTCGCACGTCTGCGCCGCCTTGCCTCGGTGAAAGGACTCCTTAACAGGAATGGCCTGAAGCCGAACTCCGAAGAGTCCATGAGATGACCAGCCTTTGAGCCAACTGTGGTAAAAGATAAAAATAGTTATAAAAGAAAAAGAGGCTATGGGAGTGCTTGTTGGCCTGTCTGTATTGTGCCTCCGCCGATGACCAGGGTATTTTAAGTGCATAATTATGTATGCGCGGTACAAACTTCGCGGGTATATGAGGCGAACGACGGAGGCCGAACTGCTAATCCAGCTCTGAGATTGATCGGTCCTGTTTAATAGAGACCGGCGGCTTAATGGCCAATGAGATGCATGGCTGGATGAGGCCGCTTTGTACTTCGGCTGTAGTAGCCGTAGTATGATCCTCTGTACGGAGGGAGTGTTCCGTATTTCCATTTATTGTTATGACGCCGCGTGGGCCGGGCATCTTAAGTTTTGCATGGGCGTAGTGTGGGACCACATTAAAACGAGCAAAAGCGGTACGCCCCAGAAGTGCATGGTAGCTACTGCGGAACGGGACAATACCGAAGGTCAAGCCTTCACTTCAGAAGTTGTTCGGTGAACCGAAAACGACTTCCAATGTGATGGAGCCTGTGTAGTTGTTGGGGAACGTAGTAATTTCAAAAAAATTCCTACGCACACGCAAGATCATGGTGATGGATAGCAACGAGAGGGGAGAGTGTTGTCCATGTACCCTCGTAGACCGAAAAGCGAAAGCGTTAGCACAACGCGGTTGATGTAGTCGTACGTCTTCATGATCCGACCGATCAAGTACCGAACGCACGGCATCTCCGAGTTCAGCACACGTTCAGCCCGATGACGTCCCTCGAACTCTGATCCAGCCGAGTGTTGAGGGAGAGTTTCGTTAGCACGACAACGTGGTGACAATGATGATGTTCTACCGACGCAGGGCTTCGCCTAAGCACCGCTACAGTATTATCGAGGTGGACTATGGTGGAGGGGGGCACCGCACACGGCTAAAAGATCAAACGATCAATTGTTGTGTCTATGGGGTGCCCCCTGCACCCGTATATCAAGGAGCAAGGGAGGAGAAGGCCGGCCCTAGGAGGGGCGCGCCAAGGGAGTAGGATTCCTACTCCTAGTTGGAGTAGGTTTCCTCCTTTCCTAGTCCAACTAGGAGAAGGGGGGAAAGGGGGGAAGAGGAGAAGGAAGGGAGAGGGGGGCCGCGCCCCAAACCCCTTATCCGATTCGGACTGGGCTTGGGAGGGGCGCGCGCCACCTCCTGGCTGCTGCCTCTCCTTCCCACTAAGGCCCGTTAAGGCCCAATACTTCTTTTCCGTATTCCCGTAACTCCCCGGTACTCCGAAAAATACCCGAATCACTCGGAACCTTTCCGATGTCCGAATATAGTCATCCAATATATCGATCTTTACGTCTCGACCATTTCGAGACTCCTCGTCATGTCCCCGATCTCATCCGGGACTCTGAACTACCTTCGGTACATCAAAACACATAAACTCATAATATAACCGTCATCGAACTTTAAGCGTGCGGACCCTACGGGTTCGAGAACTATGTAGACATGACCGAGACACGTCTCCGGTCAATAACCAATAGCGGAACCTGTATGCTCATATTGGCTCCCACATATTGTACGGAGATCTTTATCGGTCAAACCGCATAAGAACATACGTTGTTCCCTTTGTCATCGGTATGTTACTTGCCCGAGATTCGATCGTCGGTATCTCAATACCTAGTTCAATCTCGTTACCGGCAAGTCTCTTTACTCGTTCCGTAATACATCATCTCGCAACTAACTCATTAGTTGCAATGCTTGCAAGGCTTATAGTGATGTGCATTACCGAGTGGGCCCAGAGATACCTCTTCGACAATCGGAGTGACAAATCCTAATCTCGAAATACGCCAACCCAACAAGTACGTTCGGAGACACCTGTAGAGCACCTTTATAATCACCCAGTTACGTTGTGACGTTTGGTAGCACACAAAGTGTTCTCCGGTAAACGGGAGTTGCATAATCTCATAGTCATAGGAACATGTATAAGTCATGAAGAAAGCAATAGCAACATACTAAACGATCGAGTGCTAAGCTAACGGACGGGGTCAAGTCAATCACCGCATTCTCCTAATGATGTGATCCCGTTAATCAAATGACAACTCATGTCTATGGCTAGGAAACATAACCATCTTTGATCAACAAGCTAGTCAAGTAGAGGCATACTAGTGACACTCTGTTTGTCTATGTATTCACACAAGTATTATGTTTCCGGTTAATACAATTCTAGCATGAATAATAAACATTTATCATGAAATAAGGAAATAAATAATAACTTTATTATTGCCTCTAGGGCATATTTCCTTCAGTCTCCCAGTTGCACTAGAGTCAATAATCTAGATCACATCGCCATGTGATTTAACATCAATAGTTCACATCACCATGTGATTAACACCCATAGTTCACATCAGCATGTGACCAACACCCAAAGGGTTTACTAGAGTCAATAATCTAGTTCACATCACTATGTGATTAACACCCAAAGAGTACTAAGGTGTGATCATGTTTTGCTTGCGAGAGAAGTTTAGTCAACGGGTCTGCCATATTCAGATCCGTATGTATTTTGCAAATTTCTATGTCTACAATGCTCTGCACGGAGCTACTTTAGCTAATTGCTCCCACTTTCAATATGTATCCAGATGAAGACTTAGAGTCATCTGGATCAGTGCCAAAACTTGTATCGACGTAACCCTTTTACGACGAACCTTTTGTCACCTCCATAATCGAGAAACATATCCTTATTCCACTAAGGATAATTTTGACCGCTGTCCAGTGATCTACTCCTAGATGACTATTGTACTCCCTTGCCAAAATCAGTGTAGGGTATACAATAGATCTGGTACATAGCATGACATACTTTATAGAACCTATGGCTGAGGTATATGGAATGACTTTCATTCTCTTTCTATCTTCAGCCGTGGTCGGGCTTTGAGTCTTACTCAATTTCACACCTTGTAACACAGGCAAGAACTCTTTCTTTGACTGTTCCATTTTGAACTACTTCAAAATCTTGTCAAGGTATGTACTCATTGAAAAAACTTATCAAGCGTTTTGATCTATTTCTATAGATCTTGATGCTCAATATGTAAGCAGCTTCACCTAGGTCTTTCTTTGAAAAACTCCTTTCAAACACTCCTTTATGCTTTGCAGAATAATTCTACATTATTTCCGATCAACAATATGTCATTCACATATACTTATCAGAAATGTTGTAGTGCTCCCACTCTCTTTCTTGTAAATACAGGCTTCACCGCAAGTCCGTATAAAACTATATGCTTTGATCAACTTATCAAAGCGTATATTCCAACTCCGAGATGCTTGCACCAGTCCATAGATGGATCGCTGGAGCTTGCATATTTTGTTTAGCACCTTTAGGATTGACAAAACCTTCTGGTTGCATCATATACAACTCTTCTTTGATAAATCCATTAAGGAATGCAGTTTTGTTTATCCATTTGCCAGATTTCATAAAATGCGGCAATTGCTAACATGATTCGGACAGACTTAAGCATAGATACGAGTGAGAAACTCTCATCATAGTCAACACCTTGAACTTGTCGAAAATCTTTTGCGATCTAGCTTTGTAGATAGTAACACTACTATCAGCGTCCGTCTTCCTCTTAAAGATCCATTTAATTTCAATGGCTCGCCGATCATTGGGCAAGTCAATCGAAGTCCATACTTTGTTCTCATACATGGATCCTATCTCAGATTTCATGGCCTCAAGCCTTTTTGCGGAATCTGGGCTCATCATCGCTTCCTCATAGTTCGTAGGTTCGTCATGGTTAAGTAACATGACCTCCAGAACAGGATTACCGTACCACCCTGGTGCGGATTTCATTCTGGTTGACCTACGAGGTTCGGTAGTAACTTGATCTGAAGTTACATGATCATCATCATTAGCTTCCTCACTAATTGGTGTAGGAGTCATAGGAACAGATTTATGTGATGAACTACTTTCCAATAAGGGAGAAGGTACAGTTACCTCATCAAGTTCTACTTTCCTCCCACTCACTTCTTTCGAGAGAAACTCCTTCTCTAGAAAGGATCCATTCTTAGCAACGAATGTCTTGCCTTTCGGATCTGTGATAGAAGGTGTACCCAACTGTCTCCTTTTGGTATCCTATGAACACACATTTCTCCAATTTGGGTTTGAGCTTATCAGGATGAAACTTTTTCATATAAGCATCGTAGCCCCAAACTTTAAGAAACGACAACTTTGGTTTCTTGCCAAACCACAGTTCATAAGGCGTCGTCTCAACGGATTTTGATGGTGCCGTATTTAACGTGAATGCAGGTGTATCTAATGCATAACCCCAAACCAATAGTGGTAGATCGGCAAGAGACATCATAGATCGCACCATATCTAATAAAGTACGGTTACGACGTTCGGACACACCATTACACTGTGGTGTTCCAGGTGGCATGAGTAGTGAAACTATTTCACGTTGTTTTAACTGAAGACCAAACTCGTAACTCAAATATTTTACCTATGCGATCATATCGTAGAAACTTTTATTTTCTTGTTACGATGATTTTCTACTTCACTCTGAAATTCTTTTGAACTTTTCAAACGTTTCAGACTCATGTTTTATCAAGTTGATATATCCATATCTGCTCAAATCATCTGTGAAGGTCAGAAAATAACGATACTTGCCGCGAGCCTTAACACTCATCGGACTGCATACATCAGTATGTATTATTTCCAATAAGTCAGTTGCTCGCTCCATTGTTCCGGAGAACGGCATTTTAGTCATCTTGCCCATGAGACATGGTTCGCAAGCATCAAGTGAATCATAATCAAGTGATTCCAAAAGCCCATCAGCATGGAGTTTCTTCGTGCGCTTTACACCAATATGACCTAAACGGCAGTGCCACAAATAAGTTGCACTATCATTATTAATTTTGCATCTTTTGGCTTCAATATTATGAATATGTGTATCACTACGATCGAGATCCAACGAACCATTTTCATTGGGTGTATAACCATAGAAGGTTTTTATTCATGTAAACAGAACAACAATTATTCTCTAACTTAAATGAATAACCGTATTGCAATAAACATGATCAAATCATATTCATGCTCAACGCAAACACCAAATAACACTTATTTAGGTTCAACACTAATCCTGAAAATATAGGGAGTGTGCGATGATGATCATATCAATCTTGGAACTACTTCCAACACACATCGTCACCTCGCCCTTAACTAGTTTTTGTTCATTCTGCAACTCCCGTTTCGAGTTACTACTCTTAGCAACTGAACCAGTATCAAATACCGAGGGGTTGCTACGAACACTAGTAAAATACACATCAATAATCTGTATATCAAATATACCTTTGTTCACTTTGCCATCCTTCTTATCCGCCAAATACTTGGGGCAGTTCCGCTTCCAGTGACTAGTCCCTTTGCAGTAGAAGCACTTAGTCTCAGGCTTAGGTCCAGATTTGGGCTTCTTCACTCGAGCAGCAACTTGCTTGCCGTTCTTCTTGAAGTTCCCCTTCTTCCCTTTGCCCTTTTCTTGAAACTAGTGGTCTTGTCAACCATCAACACTTGATGCTTTACTTGATTTCTACCTTCGTCGATTTCAGCATCACGAAGAGCTTGGGAATTGTTTCCGTTATCCCTTGCATATTATAGTTCATCACGAAGTTCTAGTAACTTGGTGATGGTGACTAGAGAATTCTGTCAATCACTATTTTATCTGGAAGATTAACTCCCACTTGATTCAAGCGATTGTAGTACCCAGACAATCTGAGCACATGCTCACTGCTTGAGCTATTCTCCTCCATCTTTTAGCTATAGAACTTGTTGGAGACTTCATATGTCTCAACTCGGGTATTTGCTTGAAATATTAACTTCAACTCCTGGAACATCTCATATGGTCCATGACATTCAGAAGGTCTTTGAAATCCCGATTCTAAGCCGTTAAGCATGGTGCACTAAACTATCAAGTAGTCATCATATTGAGCTAGTCAAACGTTCATAACGTCTGCATCTGCTCCTGCAATAGGTCTGTCACCTAGCGGTGTATCAAGGACAGAATTCTTCTGTGCAGCAATGAGGATAATCCTCAGATCACGGATCCAATCCGGATCATTGCTACTAACATCTTTCAATTAGTTTTCTCTAGGAACATATAAAAAATAAAACAGGGGAGCTAAACGCGAGCTATTGATCTACAACATAGATATGCTAATACTACCAGGACTAAGTTCATGATAAATTAAAGTTCAATTAATCAAATTACTTAAGAACTCCCACTTAGATAGACATCCCTCTAATCCATAAGTGATCACGTGATCCATATCAACTAAACCATAACCGATCATCACGTGAAATGGAGTAGCTTTCAATGGTGAACATCATTATGTTGATCATATCTACTATATGATTCACGCTCGACCTTTCGGTCTCAGTGTTCCGAGGCCATATCTGCATATGCTAGGCTCGTCAAGTTTAACCTGAGTATTCTGCGTGTGCAAAACTGGCTTGCACCCGTTGTAGATGGACGTTGAGCTTATCACACCCGATCATGACGTGGTGTCTGGGCACGACGAACTTTGGCAACAGTGCATACTTAGGGAGAACACTTTTATCTTGAAATTTAGTGAGAGATCATCTTATAATGCTACCGTCAATCAAAGCAAGATAAGATGCATAAAAGATAAACATCACATGCAATCAATATAAGTGATATGATATGGCCATCATCATCTTGTGCTTGTGATCTCCATCTCCGAAGCACCGTCATGATCACCATCGTCACCGGCGCGACACCTTGATCTCCATCGTAGCATCGTTGTCGTCTCAGCAATCTTATGCTTCTACGACTATCGCTACCGCTTAGTGATAAAGTAAAGCATTACAGGGCGATTGCATTGCATACAATAAAGCGACAACCATATGGCCCCTGCCAGTTGCCGATAACTCGGTTACAAAACATGATCATCTCATACAATAAAATTTAGCATCATGTCTTGACCATATCACATCACAACATGCCCTGCAAAAACAAGTTAGACGTCCTCTACTTTGTTGTTGCAAATTTTACGTGGCTGCTACGGGCTTAGCAAGAGCCGTTCTTACCTACGCATCAAAACCACAACGATAGTTTGTCAAGTTGATGCTGTTTTAACCTTCACAAGGACCGGGCGTAGCCACACTTGGTTCAACTAAAGTTGAAGAAACTGACACCCGCCAGCCACCTGTGTGCAAAGCACGTCGGTAGAACCAGTCTCGCGTAAGCGTACGCGTAATGTCGGTTTGGGCCGCTTCATCCAACACTACCGCCGAACCAAAGTATGACATGCTGGTAAGCAGTATGACTTGTATCACCCACAACTCACTTGTGTTCTACTCGTGCATATGACATCTACGCATAAAACCTGGCTCTGATACCACTGTTGGGGAACGTAGTAATTTCAAAAAAATTCCTACGCACACGCAAGATCATGGTGATGCATAGCAACGAGAGGGGAGAGTGTTGTCCACGTACCCTCGTAGACCGAAAGCGGAGGTGTTAGCACAACGCGGTTGATGTAGTCGTACGTTTTCACGATCCGACCGATCAAGTACCGAACGCACGACACCTCCGAGTTCAGCACACGTTCAGCCCGATGACGTCCCTCGAACTCCGATCCAGCAGAGTGTTGAGGGAGAGTTTCGTCAGCACGATGGCGTGGTGACGATGATGATGTTCTACCGACGCAGGGCTTCGCCTAAGCACCGCTACAGTATTATCGAGGTGGACTATGGTGGAGGGGGGCACTGCACACGGCTAAAAGATCAAACGATCAATTGTTGTGTCTATGGGGTGCCCCCCTGCCCCGTATATAAAGGAGCAAGGGAGGAGGAGGCCGGCCCTAGGAGGGGCGCGCCAAGGGAGTAGGATTCCTACTCCTGGTTGGAGTAGGTTTCCTCCTTTCCTAGTCCAGCTAGGAGAAGGGGGGAAAGGGGGGAAGAGGAGAAGGAAGGGAGAGGGGGGCCGCGCCCCAAACCCCTTGTTCGATTCAGACTGGGCTTGGGAGGGGCGCGCGCCACTTCCTGGCTGCTGCCTCTCCTTCCCACTAAGGCCCGTTAAGGCCCAATACTTCTTTTCCGTATTCCCGTAACTCCCCGGTACTCCGAAAAATACCCGAATCACTCGGAACCTTTCCGATGTCCGAATATAGTCATCCAATATATTGATCTTTACGTCTCGACCATTTCGAGACTCCTCGTCATGTCCCCGATCTCATCCGGGACTCTGAACTACCTTCGGTACATCAAAACACATAAACTCATAATATAACCGTCATCGAACTTTAAGCGTGCGGACCCTACGGGTTCGAGAACTATGTAGACATGACCGAGACACGTCTCCGGTCAATAACCAATAGCGGAACCTGTATGCTCATATTGGCTCCCACATATTGTACGGAGATCTTTATCGGTCAAACCGCATAAGAACATACGTTGTTCCCTTTGTCATCGGTATGTTACTTGCCCGAGATTCGATCGTCGGTATCTCAATACCTAGTTCAATCTCGTTACCGGCAAGTCTCTTCACTTGTTCCGTAATACATCATCCCGCAACTAACTCATTAGTTGCTATGCTTGCAAGGCTTATAGTGATGTGCATTACCGAGTGGGCCTAGAGATAACTCTTCGACAATCGGAGTGACAAATCCTAATCTCGAAATACGCCAACCCAACAAGTACCTTCGGAGACACCTGTAGAGCACCTTTATAATCACCCAGTTACGTTGTGACGTTTGGTAGCACACAAAGTGTTCCTCCGGTAAACGGGAGTTGCATAATCTCATAGTCATAGGAACATGTATAAGTCATGAAGAAAGCAATAGCAACATACTAAATGATCGAGTGCTAAGCTAACGGAATGGGTCAAGTCAATCACATCATTCTCCTAATGATGTGATCCCGTTAATCAAATGACAACTCATGTCTATGGCTAGGAAACATAACCATCTTTGATCAACGAGCTAGTCAAGTAGAGGCATACTAGTGACACTCTGTTTATCTATGTATTCACACAAGTATTATGTTTCCGGTTAATACAATTCTAGCATGAATAATAAACATTTATCATGAAATAAGGAAATAAATAATAACTTTATTATTGCCTCTAGGGCATATTTCCTTCACAAGTGAGCTTCTACGCCGGGTGCTGCTCCCCTGAGGGTAGTTGTGGTGGGCTTGATTCTTGAAGGATCGATGCCCGTTTTGCGGACAGTGTCTTGGTAGAGTAGATTAAGGCTACTACCGCCGTCCATAAGGACTTTCGTGAGATGGAACCCATTGATAATTGGATCGATGATCAGAGCTACCGAACCTTCGGGACGGATATGGCTAAATTTTGGGTGACCGGCTCTATGGCGTAGGCGTCCCATAGTGCGCGCTTGTGCTCCTCTATGGGGGGTGTGCATCACGTATACCATGTTTACTGTTTTTACTTTGGAGGGAAAAATTTTCTGACCCCCGATGTTTGGTTGGCGAGTCTTTGTCGTCGCTGTCACTAGGCGGCCCCTTCCCCTTGTGCTCGGCATTAAGCTTGCTGGCTTGCTTGAAGACCCAACAGCTTTTGTTGGTATGATTGGCTGGTTTATCAGGGGTGCCATGAATCTTGCAGGGCCGATCCAGTATCTTGTCTAGATTGGATGGCCCGTCTCTGTTTGCCTTGAATGACTTTTTCCGTTGACCGGGTTTGGAGCCGCTGAATCCGGCGTTGACCGCCGTGTTTTGCGTTCCTTCATTATTATTGCGATGCTTGTGTTTATTGCGTAGTGGCTTGCCGTTGTTGTCTCGGACTTTGGAAGTGCCCGGATAGCTGGTGCTGTTGCTTCTACGAGCGAGCCAGGTGTCTTCTCCCGTGCAAAAGCGGGTCATCAGAGCGGTAAGGGCTGCCATGGATTTTGGTTTTTCTTGGCCAAGGTGGCGGGCGAGCCACTCATCCCGGACGTTGTGTTTGAAGGCCGCGAGGGCTTCGGCGTCCGAACAATCGACAATTTGGTTCTTTTTAATTAAGAACCTAGTCCAGAGCTTCCTGACCGACTCTACGGGCTGCTGGATGATGTGACTTAAGTCATCGGCATCTGGTAGCCGGACATATGTACCTTGGAAGTTATCGCGGAAGGCGTCTTCCAGGTCCTCCTAGCTGCCAACGAAGTTCTCTGGAAGGCTGTTTAGCCAGTGCCGCGCTGGTCCCTTTAGTTTTAGTGGGAGGTATTTGATGGCGTGGAGATCATCACCGCGGGCCATGTGGATATGGAGAAGAAAATCCTCAATCCATACCGCGGGATCTATTGTTCCATTGTATGATTCGATATTCATGGGTTTAAACCCTTTTGGGAATTCGTGCTCCATTACCTCGTTAGTTCAGCAAAGGGGGTGTGCGGCGCCTCTATATCGGGCCATGTCGCGACGTAGCTCGGATGGAGTCCGTCCGCGGTTCTCGGCCCGGGCGTGATTATGATTGTTGCGTCCGGCTAGGTAGCCGTTGTCGCGTGTCGGCGCACGCCCCCGTGACCCATAGATCGATCTGCTCTGACCTGCCCTACTATCCAAGGCTGCAGGTCATATGTATGTCCCCGAGCTGTTTTATCTCTGCCTTTACGGTGAGGTAGTACGGGCTGGTGTTCGGCTTGAGTTGCCGCTTTGTCCCGGCCACGTGGTGGTCGATCAGCCGCATTACACGCTGATGGTACGGGCTCAAGTGCCTCGTCATCGAGTTGAGGTAGCCACTTGCACTTCAGGTAACTTTTGGTTGGGCGCTTGAGGTCGTATTCCTCGGCTGCCAGGACATTAGTCCATCTATCATTGAGCAGATCTTGATCAGCTTGAAGCTGTTGCTGCCTCTTTTTCAGGCTCCTTGCAGTGGCAATTAGCCGGCGCTTGAAGCGCTCCTGCTCGAGAGGTTCCTCAGGCACGATAAAGTCTTCATCACCGATGCTCACCTCATCCTCGGAGGGTGGGAGGTAATTACTGTCCTCTGAGTCGTCGTTTATGGCCTGTTCATCAGGGCTAACTTGCCCATCTTCCCGATCGTCCTGTTCGGCAGTTTGCTCGTCGGGGTCTTCTCTGTCTTCAGCACCGTCCGGAGTGTTATCGTCTCCTATGCTGGTATTGCTGTCTTTTCTGCGGTGTGATTTAGAGCGGCGCCGCTGACGTCGGTGCTTTGGTTGTATCTCAGGAGGTTCATCCTCGACTGGATCTTCCTTGTCATCGCCGCTATTCTCTTTGGGTGTATCCACCATGTATACATTGTATGAAGAGGTGGCCATCCAGCGCCCGGTAAATGGTGGGTTTTTGGCCTGCTCCTCTTCGGCATGGTCGTCCATACCGTCGATGTCTTCAGAGCTGTAATCGAGCATGTCGGTTAAGTCTTCGACAGTGGCTATTAAGTGGGAGGTGGGTGGGAAGCGAAATTCCCCGTCATCAGCCCCCAGCTCAAACCGGATATAATTCGGCTATAAGTCCCTTGCTAAGGAGAGGTTTTTTTAATGAGTTTAGCACATCGCCTAAAGGTGAGTGCCAGAAGATGTCCCCGGCGCTGAATTCGACGATCGATGCCTGATCAGGCTTGATGGCCGCGGATGCACTTGGTTCGGAACCTATGGCCGGAGACGAATCCGAGGTTCCGGTGACGCAGATCCCACTCGAGGTTGGGTCTGTGTGCGGCTCCAACGCCGCTGAGTCTGCGGCTTCCGGGGCGGGGTTGAGCTTCCCGTCCTCGGATGGCGCAATCTGCTCCGGATCTAGGACCGGAGCACTTACAGGTGCTATCTCCTGGATATTGTCTGATGACAGATTTAGGTCATGCTCATCGTGGTGGTAGGGAGCGGCTGTCGTGGCCTCGAATCCGTCGAAGATCAAGTCTCCGCGGGTATCAGCAACGTAGTTCAAGCTTCCAGATCTGACTTGATGGCCAGGGGTGTAGCTGTCGATCTGCTCTAGATGGCCAAGCGAGTTGGCCCGCAGTGCGAAGTCGCCAAATACGAAGATCTGTCTGGGGAGAAAAACCTCCCCCTGGACAGCATTGTTGTAGATGATTGATGGGGCCATCGAACCTCTTGAAGACGACGCAGCGGAACTCTCAATGAAAGCACCAATGTCGGTGTCAAAACCGGTGGATCTAGGGTAGGGGGTCCCGAACTATGCGTCTAAGGTCGATGGTAATAGGAGACAGGGGACACGATGTTTACCCAGGTTCGGGCCCTCTCTATGGAGGTAATACCCTACTTCCTGCTTGATTGATCTTGATGAATATGATTATTACAAGAGTTGATCTACCACGAGATCGTAATGGCTAAAACCCTAGAAGTCTAGCCTATATGGTTATGATTGTCCCTATGGACTAAACCCTCCAGTTTATATAGACACCGGAGGGGACTAGGGTTGTACAAAGTCGGTTACAGAGAAAGGAATCTTCATATCGGACACCAAGCTTGCCTTCCACGCCAAGGAGAGTCCTATCCGGACACGGGTGAGAGTCTTCGGTCTTGTATCTTCACAACCCATCAGTCCGGCCCAAGTCCAATAGGCTGGACGCCCAGGACCCCTTAGTATAGGACTCCCTCAACGAGGGCTGATCCTAGCTACGACATGCTACTTCTTGAGCTTACGTTGGTTTTTCCCTTGAAGAGGAAAGGGTGATGTAGCAAAGTAGAGATAAGTATTTCCCTCAGTTTTGAGAACCAAGGTATCAATCCAGTAGGAGATACACGCAAGTCTCCAATCTATGCACCTGCACAGACAATCAAACACTTGCACTCAACGCGATAAAGGGGTTGTCAATCCCTTTACGGTCACTTGCAAGGATGAGATCTGATAGAGATAGATATAAAAGATTACTAAAACATAAAACAAAGTAAAAACAAATAAATTGCAGCGAGGTATTTTTGGTTTTTTGTTTTATAGATCTGAAAATATATGATGGAAAATAGACCCGGGGCCATAGGTTTCACTAGAGGCTTCTCTCTTGAAGGCAAATAATACGGTGGGTGAACAAATTACTATCGAGCAATTGATAGAAAAGTTAAAGTTATGACGATATCCAAGGCAATGATTATGAATATAGGCATCACGTCTGTGTCAAGTAGACTGACTCCTGCCTGCATCTACTACTATTACTCCACTCATCGACCGCTATTCAGCATGCATCTAGAGTATTAAGTTCATAAGAACGGAGTAACGCCTTAAGTAAGATGACATGATGTAGAGGGATAAACTCAAGCAATATGATGAAAACCCCATCTTTTTACCCTTGATGGCAACAATACAATACGTGTCTCGCTACCCCTACTTTGTCACTGGGTGAGATCACCGAAAGATTGAACCCAAACTAAGCACCTCTCCCATTGCAAGAAGAACCAATCTAGTTGGCCAAACCAAACCGATAATTCGAAGAGAAATACAAAGATATCAAATCATGCATATAAGAATTCAGAGAAGATTCAAATAATATTCATAGATAAACTGATCATAAATCCACAATTAATCGGATCTCGACAACCACGCCGCAAAAAGAATATTACATCGGATAGATCTCCAACAACATCGAGGAGAACATTGTATTGAGGATCAAAGAGAGAGAAGAAGCCATCTAGCTACTAGCTATGGACCCGTAGGTCTCTAGCAAACTACTCACGCTTCATCGGAAGGGCAATAGAGTTGATGTAGAAGCCCTCCGTGATCAAATCCCCCTCCGACAGGGTGCCGGAAAAGGCCCCAAGATGGGATCTCACGGGTACAGAAGATTACAGCGGCGGAAAAGTATTTTGGTGGACGCTTCTGGTCGTTTGGGAATTTATAGGCCAAAGATTAGGGTTGGAGGAGCTCTGAGGGGCCCACAAGCCCTCAGGGCGCCCTCCCTAGGGCGCGCCCCTGAGGCTTGTGGCCGCCTCGGGACTCCTCTAACTTCATCTCCAAGTCCTACATGTGTCTTCTGGTCCAAGAAAAATCATCGTGAAAGTTTTATTCTGTTTGGACTCCATGTTATATTTCTTTTCTGTAAAACTCAAAAACAAGGAAAAAACAGAAACTGGCACTGGGCTCTGGGTTAATAAGTTAGTCCCAAAAATAATATAAAATAGCATATTAATACATATAAAACATCCAAAACAGATAATATAATAGGATGGAACAATAAAAAATTATAGATACATTGGAGACGTATCACGACGCAGGTGTGACACTCGGATTTTACGAGTCCGGGCCCCTCACGGAGAGGTAATAACCCTACGCCTCGAGCCTAGGGGCTATGTTTCTCTTGTGTCTGAAGATTACAAAGGATGCGAACCTTTGTCTCAGTGCTACGGGGCAGCTTATTGATGTCTACTACACAACCTTCTTCTTGTAGACTCGTGTTGGGCCTTTAAGCGCAGAGTTTTGTAGGACAGTAGCAAATTTCCCTCAAGTGGATGACCTAAGGTTTATCAATCCGTGGGAGGCGTAGGATGAAGATGGTCTCTCTCAAGCAACCCTGCAACCAAATAACAAAGAGTCTCTTGTGTCCCCAACACACCCAATACAATGGTAAATTTATAGGTGCACTAGTTCGGCGAAGAGATGGTGATACAAGTATAATATGGATGGTAGATATAGGTTTTTGTAATCTAAAAATATAAAAATAGTAAGATAACTAGTAACAAAAGTGAGCGAAAACGGCAATGCAACGCTTGAATACAAGGCCTAGAGTTCATACTTTCACTAGTGCAAGTTCTCTCAACAATGATAACATAATTAGATCATATGGAAATCCCTCAACGTGCGACAAAAGTCACTCCAAAGTTCCTATCACGGAGAACATAAGATGAAATTGCTTGTAGGGTATGAAACCACCTCAAAGTTATTCTTTCCGATCAATCCATTGAGCTATTCCTATAAGTGTCACAAACAGCCCTAGAGTTTGTAGTAAAATAACAACATATGGCACACATCAATCGACCCTAATGTCACCTAGATACCCCAATGTCACCACAAGTATCCGTGGGCCAATTATGCGATATGCATCAAACAACTTCAGATTCATAATATTCAATCCAATATAAAGAACCTCAAAGAGTGCCCCAAGATTCCTATCGGAGAAAACAAGGACAAAAACGTGCCTCAACCCCTATGCATAGATTACCCCAATGTCACCTCGGGAATCCGCGAGTTGAGTGCCGAAACATACATCAAGTGAATCAATAGAACACCCCAATGTCACCACAGGCATCCCACGCAAGACATACATCAAGTGTTCTCAAATCCATAATAGTATTCAATCCGATAATAGTGAAACCTCAAAGGTAAAACTCAATTCATCACAAGAAGGTAGAGGGGGAGAAACACCATATGATTCAACTATAGTAACAAGGCTCGCGGTACATCAAGATCGTGCCAAATCAAGAACACTAGAGAGAGAGATCAAACAGATAGCTACCGGTACATACCCTCAGCCCCGAGGGTGGACTACTCCCTCCTCGTAGTGGAGACCGCCGGGATGATGAAGATGGCCACCGGTGATGGTTTCCCCCTTCGGTAGGGTTCCGAAACGGGCTCCCGATTGGTTTTTCATGGCTACAGAGACTTGCGGCGCCGGAACTCCCGATCTTGGTTTATTTCTGGGGGTTTCTGTATTTATAGGAATTTTTGGCATCAGGAACAAGTTAGGGGGGGTCCACGAGGCGACGACAAGGCTGGGGGGTGCGCCCTAGGGTGGGGGTCGCGCCCTCCACCCTTGTGGATGCCTCGTGGCTCTTCTGTCCCAACTCTTTTGCTTCGGGGGCTTCTTCTGGTCCATAAAAAATCACTGTAAATTTTCAGCTCATTTGGACTCCGTTTGATATTCCTTTTCTGCGAAACTCAAAAACAAGGAAAAAACTGGCACTGGGCTCTAGGTTAAGAGGTTAGTCCCATAAATAATATAAAATAGCATATAAATGCATATATAACTTCCAAGATAGATAATATAATACCATGGAACAATCAAAAATTATAGATGCGTTGGAGACGTATCAAGCATCCCCAAGCTTAATTCTTGCTTGTCCTCGCGTAGGTAAATGATAAAAACAGATTTTTTGATGTGGAATGCTAGCTAACATATTCATCCATGTAATTTTTCTTTATTGTGGCATGAATGTTCAGATCCATAAGATTCAAAACAAAAATTTAATATTGACATAAAGACAATAATACTTCAAGCATACTAACAAGGCAATTATGTCTTCTCAAATTAACATGGCCAAAGAAAGCTTATCCCTACAAAATCATATAGTCTGGCTATGCTCCATCTTCATCACACAAAATATTCAAATTATGCACAACCCCGATGACAAGCCAAGCAATTGTTTCATACTTTTGATGTTCTCAAACCTTTTCAACTTTCACGCAATACATGAGCGTGATCCATGGACATAGCACTATAGGTGGAATAGAATGTGGTGGTTGTGGAGAAAACAAAAAGGAGATAGTCTCACATCAACTAGGCGTACCAACGGGCTATGGAGATGCCCATCAATAGATATCAATGTGAGTGAGTAGAGCTATAAGTTTATGAAAGCTCAAAAAAGAAACTAAGTGGGTGTGCATCCAACTTGCTTGCTCATGAAGACCTAGGGCAATTTGAGGAAGCCCATCGTTGGAATATACAAGCCAGGTTCTATAATGAAAAATTCCCACTAGCATATGAAAGTGACAACATAGGAGACTCTCTATCATCGAGATCATGGTGCTACTTTGAAGCACAAATGTGGAAAAAAGGATAGTAACATTGCCCCTTCTCTCTTTTCTCTCTTTTTTTTGATTGGCTTCTTTGGCCTCCTTTTTTTTAATTTCCTCACATGGGACAATGTTCTACTCCCATCCGTTCCAAAATAGATGACCCAACTTTATACTAACTTTAGTATAAAGTTGGGTCATCTATTTTGGAACGTAGGGAGTAATAATGATGATCATCACACTTTTATTTGCTTACAACTCAAGAATTACAACTCGATACTTAGAACAAAATGTGACTCTATATGAATGCCTCCGGTGGTGTACCGGGATGTGCAATGACTCAAGAGTGACATGTATAAAAATTATGAATGGTTGCTTTGCCACAAATACTATGTCAACTACATGATCGTGCAAAGCAATACGACAATGATGGAATGTGTCATAGTAAAACGGAACGGTGGAAAGTTGCATGGCAATATATCTCGGAATGGCTATGGAAATGCCATAATTGAAGGAAATATGCCCTAGAGGCAATAATAAAGTTGTTATTTATATTTCCTTATATCATGATAAATTTTTATTATTCATGCTAGAATTGTATTAACCGGAAACTTAGTACATGTGTGAATACATAGACAAACAGAGTGTCACTAGTATGCCTCTACTTGACTAGCTCGTTGAATCAAAGATGGTTAAGTTTCCTAGCCATAGACATGAGTTGTCATTTGATTAACGGGATCACATCATTAGAGAATGATGTGATTGACTTGACCCATTCCGTTAGCCTAGCACTTGATCGTTTAGTTTATTTGCTATTGCTTTCTTCATGACTTATACATGTTCCTATGACTATGAGATTATGCAACTCTCGAATACCGGAGGAACACTTAGTGTGCTACCAAACGTCACAACGTAATTGGGTGATTTTATAAAGGTGCTCTACAGGTGTCTCCGATGATGTTTGTTGAGTTGGCATAGATCGAGATTAGGATTTGTCACTCCGATTGTTGGAGAGGTATCTCTGGGCCCTCTCGGTAATGCACATCACTATAAGCCTTGCAAGCAATGTGGCTAATGAGTTAGTTGCGGGATGATGCATTACGGAACGAGTAAAGAGACTTGCCGGTAACGAGATTGAACTAGGTATTGAGATACCGACGATCGAATCTCGGGCAAGTAACATACCGATGACAAAGGGAACAACGTATGTTGTTATGCGGTTTGACGATAAAGATCTTCGTAGAATATGTGGGAGCCAATATGAACATCCAGGTTCCGCTATTGGTTATTGACCGGAGACGTGTCTCGGTCATGTCTACATAGTTCTCGAACCCATAGGGTCCGCACGCTTAACATTCGGTGACGATCGATATTATGAGTTTATGTGGTTTGATGTAACGAAGGTAGTTCGGAGTCCCAGATATGATCACGGACATGACGAGGAGTCTCGAAATGGTCGACACATAAAGATTGATATATTGGACGACTATATTCGGACACCGGAAGTGTTCCGGGTGACTTCAGAGAAAACCGGAGTGCCGGAGTGTTAC